>NW_027490225.1:620717-857860 GCF_050948175.1 Xylocopa sonorina | reverse complement strand
ATTCATTTGAAGTGTAGAAGAGGAATACATGACACTTCGCAAATCATATTATATCTTACCATGAAAGATAGAAATGAGACGCGATCTCGCGTTTTAAGAAGCATTAGAAAGCTAATGCTACGATACGTAGACATCTGCAATCGCTATTTCCTTGCAAGGAAGTGTCGCATTTACTTTCATTTGAATCGCAGACGAGGAATGCATAACACTTCGCAATGAATATTATTTCTTACCATGAATCATAGAAATGAGATCCGATATCGAGTTTTAAGAAGCATTAGAAATCTATTGCTACGATACGTAGACATCTGCAAACGCTATTTCCTTGTAAGGAAGTGTCGCATTTACACTCATTTGAATCGTATACGAGGAATGCATAACACTTCGCAATGCATGTTATATCTTATCATGAAGCAAAGATATGAGATGCAATATCTCGTTTTAAGAAGCATTTGAACTCTATTGCTACGATACCTAGACATCTGCAGACGCTGTTTCCTAGCAAGGAAGTGTCGCATTTACATTCATTTGAAGTGTAGACGAGGAATACATGACACTTCGCAAATCATATTATATCTTACCATGAAACATAGAAATGAAATGCGATATCACGTTTTAAGAAGCATTAGAACTCTATTGCTACGATAGGTAGACATCTGCAAACGCTATTTCCTTGCAAGGAAGTGTCGCATTTACATTCATATGAAGTGTAGACGAGGAATACATAACACTTCGCAAATCATATTATATCTTACCATGAAACATAGAAATGAGATGCGATATCGCGTTTTAAGAAGCATTAGAACTCTATCGCTACGATACCTAGACATCTGCAAACGCTATTTCCTTGCAAGGAAGTGTCGCATCTACATTCATTTGAAGTGTAGACGAGGAATACATAACACTTCGCAAATCATATTATATCTTACCATGAAACATAGAAATGAGATGCGATATCAAGTTTTAAGAATCATAAGGACTCTATTGCTACTATACGTAGACATCTGCAAACGCTATTTCCTTGCAAGGAAGTGTCGCATTTACATTCACATGAAGTGTAGACGAGGAATACATAACACTTCGCAAATCATATTATATCTTACCATGAAACATGGAAATGAGATGCGATTTCGCGTTTTAAGAAGCATTAGAACTCTATTGCTTCGATACGTAGACATCTGCAAACGCTATTTCCCTGCAAGGAAGTGTCGCATTTGCATTCATTTGAAGTGTAGACGAGGAATACATGACACTTCGCAATGAATATAACATCTTATCATGAAACATAGAAATGAGATGCGATATCACGTTCTAAGAAGCACTAAAACTCCATCCCTACGATACGTAGACATCTGCGAACGCTATTTCCTAGCAAGGGAGTGTCGCATTCACATTCATTTGAAGTGTAGACGTATACTACATAACACTTCGTAAATCATATCATATCTTACCATGAAACATAGAAATGAGATGCGATATCGCGTTTTAAGAAGCATTAGATCTCTATTGCTACGATACGTTGACATCTGCAAACGCTAGTTCCTAGCAAGGAAGTGTCGCATTTACATTCATTTGAAGTGTAGACGAGAAATACATAACACTTCGCAATGAATATTACATCTTGTCATGAAACATGGAAATGAGATGCGATATCGCGTTTTAAGAAGCATTAGAACTCTATTGCTACGATAGGTAGACATCTGCAAACGCTATTTCCTAGCAAGGAAGTGTCGCATTTACATTCATTTGAAGTGTAGAAGAGGAATACATAACACTTCGCAAATCATATTATATCTTACCATGAAACTTGGAAATGAGATGCGATATCGCGTTTTATGAAGCATTAGAACTCTATTGCTACGATACGTAGACATCTGCAAACGCTATATCCTAGCGAGGAAGTGTCGCAATCACATTCATTTGAAGTGTAGACGAGGAATACATAACACTTCGCAAATCATATTATATCTTACCATGAAACATAGGAATGAGATGCGATATCGCGTTTTAAGAAGCATTAGAACTGTAACGTCCGGCGTAACGCCTTCCACCCCCCAACGCCTCCCACAGCACGCAGAGCCTTCTTACCTGCGAACATCTACATTAGAGCGCACGGGCAAATCACCCCTTCGCCGAGCTAAGGCAGCCGACCCGCAGTATCCGCCCCGGAGATGGACCGGCCAAACGCGCTATCGCGCATATCCCGAGATCCGCGAGGCACCAGCACAGCAACGCATCGAGTCACCCGCCCTTACTTACCCTTACGTTTGCTATTCTAATGTATATACGTATAAATACTAAAATCCTATTTCTAAGTACACGACACACACATTGTAACACGAACAACACACACGCATATTATTCTAAGTTCAATATGTATTTTCTAGTTCATAAGTTGCGACGCGCGCCCGCGCGCATTCGACGCTTACGGCTCACGCGTAACGCGAGCCGCTCCCACTCCGACCGGCCACCCCACCGCGTGGCCGCCCTACTCCGACCGTCCGCCCCACCGCGAGGGCCCAACGACTCGCGCGCCACGCGACCCGAGGAGGTCTCGAGCACGCGAGCAAGAGCACATTCTAGTTCCGACTTCGATTCGACTCAGACCTCTCTCTGGGACTCGACCCGAGTACCCGATACTTCTAGTTTAACTTATGGCTTAGTGCCTTTCCATCACCTCTTCGAGGTGTCTTCTAATTCTATTTCAAGTTCCATTTCGATTTCTAGTTAAGTTCTATTTCTACTAAGTTTTGTTTAGGGAAGTAAAGTGTATAGCATAGGTTTTTTATACAGAAGATATCTTTATTTTTATTTTACATTTAAATTTCTATTTCATTTCTATTTCCACGCGATCACCTTCGGTTCTCGCGTATACACAATCACTTCCATACTTTGATTTAGTATCGTTACTTGGAACTCTACATAGTTAGAGCGGACCGCCGCTTAACTGTGTGGACTACAGGTACGGATTACTCGAAGTAACCGATCGTTCTTCGTTCTGCTGGACCGATGCGGATAGAGTGGACCGCCGCTTATCCAATTTGAATCCAGTTAGGAGAAGTTCATCGTGGATGTGTCGCTCCGCCAATAAGAAAACGCGTCGTGCTGGTAGAAAGAACTTTCTACGTCGTTTAGTGCGCGACTACGCCGATCCAGCGTATTCAGCCTGCCACTCCGTCGTCGTTGCTGCCACCTCGGTTCAAATCCAGACTTCCCCGGATTCGGCGAGCTCTGCGGCTCCACTTCACAGTTCCGGTCAACGCCGTTGGGTACTCGTTCCTCTGAAGTTTCCGCAACGCCGACCCTACGCCGCAGCTATACCAGACGGCGATCCTCGACAGCAGCTGTACCTGGAACGTAATTATTGAATTATCAAGGTGTGAAGACAGCGAAAGGTTTGTGGAATCTCATTATATCGCGTCCTCGGGTATTTTTACCGGTAACGTCCCATAAAAGGAACCACGGTGCCCATCACAATATAGTGCTCGGCTCCGCGGTTTCTGCTACGTGCCGTCGCGGGCAACTTCGGAAATTCTCCCGGTCCCGGACGTGACAGAACTCTATTGCTACGATACCTAGTCATCTGCAGACGCTATTTCCTAGCAGGGAAGTGTGGCATTTACATTCATTTGAAGTGTAGACGAGGAATGCATAACACTTCGCAATGAATATTATATCTTATCATGAAACATAGAAATCAGATGCGATATCTCGTTTTAAGAAGCATTAGAACTCTATCCCTAAGATACGTAGACATCTGTAAACGCTATTTCCTTGCAAGGAAGTGTCGCATTTACATTCTTCTGAAGAGAATATGAAGTATACATAACACTTTACAATGAATATTATATCCTATCATGCAACATAGAAATGAGATGCGATATCGCGTTTTGAGAAGCATTAGAACTCTATCCCTACGATACGTAGACATCTGCAAACGCTATTTCCTAGCAAGGAAGTGTCGCATTCATATTCATTTGAAGTGTAGACGTGGACTACATAACACTTCGTAAATCATATCTAATCTTACCATGAAACATAGAAATGAGATGCGATATCGCGTTTTAAGAATCATATGAACTCTATTGCTACGATACGTAGACATCTGCAATCGCTATTTCCTTGCAAGGAAGTGTCGCATTTACATTCATTTGAATCGTAGACGAGGAATGCATAACACTTCGCAATGAATATTATATCTTATCATGAAACATAGATATGAGATGCGATATCGCGTTTTAAGAAGCATTAGAACTCTATCGCTACGATACGTAGACATCTGCAATCGCTATTTCCTTGCAAGGAAGTGTCGCATTTACTTTCATTTGAATCGCAGACGAGGAATGCATAACACCTCGCAATGAATATTGTATCTTATCATGAAACATTAGAAATGAGATGCAATATCTCGTTTTAAGAAGCATTTGAACTCTATTGCTACGATACGTAGACATCTGCAATCGCTATTTCCTTGAAAGGAAGTGTCGCATTTACTTTCATTTTAAGTGTAGACGAGGAATACGTGACACGTCGCAAATCATATTATATCTTACCATGAAACATAGAAATGAAATGCGATATCGCGTTTTAAGAAGCATCAGAACTCTATTGCTACGATAGGTAGACATCTGCAAACGCTATTTCCTTGCAAGGAAGTGTCGCATTTACATTCATATGAAGTGTAGACGAGGAATACATAACACTTCGCAAATCATATTATATCTTACCATGAAACATAGAAATGAGATGCGATATCGCGTTTAAAGAAGCATTAGAACTCTATCGCTACGATACCTAGACATCTGCAGACGCTATTTCCATGCAAGGAAGTGTCGCATTTACATTCATTTGAATCGTAGACGAGGAATGCATAACAATTCGCAATGAATATTATATCTTATCATGAAACATAGATATGAGATGCGATATCGCGTTTTATGAAGCACTAGAACTCTATCGCTACGATACCTAGACATCTCCAGACACTATTTCCTAGCAAGGAAGTGTCGCATTTACATTCATTTGAAGTGTAGGCGAGGAATACATAACACTTCGCAAATCATATTATATCTTACCATGAAACATAGAAATGAGATGCGATATCAAGTTTTAAGAATCACAAGAACTCTATTGCTACGATACGTAGACATCTGCAAACGCTATTTCCTTGCAAGGAAGTGTCGCATTTACATTCATTTGAATCGTAGACGAGGAATGCATAACACTTCGCAATGAATATTATATCATATCATGAAACATAGATATGAGATGCAATATCCCGTTCTAAGAATCATATGAACTCTACTGCTACGATACGTAGACATCTGCAATCGCTATTTCCTTGCAAGGAAGTGTCGCATTTACATTCATTTGAGTTGTAGACGAGGAATACATAACACTTCGCAAATCATATTATATCTTACCATGAAACATGGAAATGAGATGCGATATCGCGTTGTAAGAAGCATTAGAACTCTACTGCTACGATAGGTAGACATCTGCAAACGCTGTTTCCTTGCAAGGAAGAGTCACATTTACATTCATTTGAAGTGTAGAAGAGGAATACATGACACTTCGCAAATCATATTATATCTTACCATGAAAGATAGAAATGAGACGCGATATCGCGTTTTAAGAAGCATTAGAAAGCTAATGCTACGATACGTAGACATCTGCAATCGCTATTTCCTTGCAAGGAAGTGTCGCATTTACTTTCATTTGAATCGCAGACGAGGAATGCATAACACTTCGCAATGAATATTATTTCTTACCATGAATCATAGAAATGAGATCCGATATCGAGTTTTAAGAAGCATTAGAAATCTATTGCTACGATACGTAGACATCTGCAAACGCTATTTCCTTGTAAGGAAGTGTCGCATTTACACTCATTTGAATCGTATACGAGGAATGCATAACACTTCGCAATGCATGTTATATCTTATCATGAAGCAAAGATATGAGATGCAATATCTCGTTTTAAGAAGCATTTGAACTCTATTGCTACGATACCTAGACATCTGCAGACGCTGTTTCCTAGCAAGGAAGTGTCGCATTTACATTCATTTGAAGTGTAGACGAGGAATACATGACACTTCGCAAATCATATTATATCTTACCATGAAACATAGAAATGAAATGCGATATCACGTTTTAAGAAGCATTAGAACTCTATTGCTACGATAGGTAGACATCTGCCAACGCTATTTCCTTGCAAGGAAGTGTCGCATTTACATTCATATGAAGTGTAGACGAGGAATACATAACACTTCGCAAATCATATTATATCTTACCATGAAACATAGAAATGAGATGCGATATCGCGTTTTAAGAAGCATTAGAACTCTATCGCTACGATACCTAGACATCTGCAAACGCTATTTCCTTGCAAGGAAGTGTCGCATCTACATTCATTTGAAGTGTAGACGAGGAATACATAACACTTCGAAAATCATATTATATCTTACCATGAAACATAGAAATGAGATGCGATATCAAGTTTTAAGAATCATAAGAACTCTATTGCTACGATACGTAGACATCTGCAAACGCTATTTCCTTGCAAGGAAGTGTCGCATTTACATTCACATGAAGTGTAGACGAGGAATACATAACACTTCGCAAATCATATTATATCTTACCATGAAACATGGAAATGAGATGCGATTTCGCGTTTTAAGAAGCATTAGAACTCTATTGCTTCGATACGTAGACATCTGCAAACGCTATTTCCCTGCAAGGAAGTGTCGCATTTGCATTCATTTGAAGTGTAGACGAGGAATACATGACACTTCGCAATGAATATAACATCTTATCATGAAACATAGAAATGAGATGCGATATCACGTTCTAAGAAGCACTAAAACTCCATCCCTACGATACGTAGACATCTGCGAACGCTATTTCCTAGCAAGGGAGTGTCGCATTCACATTCATTTGAAGTGTAGACGTATACTACATAACACTTCGTAAATCATATCATATCTTACCATGAAACATAGAAATGAGATGCGATATCGCGTTTTAAGAAGCATTAGATCTCTATTGCTACGATACGTTGACATCTGCAAACGCTAGTTCCTAGCAAGGAAGTGTCGCATTTACATTCATTTGAAGTGTAGACGAGAAATACATAACACTTCGCAATGAATATTACATCTTGTCATGAAACATGGAAATGAGATGCGATATCGCGTTTTAAGAAGCATTAGAACTCTATTGCTACGATAGGTAGACATCTGCAAACGCTATTTCCTAGCAAGGAAGTGTCGCATTTACATTCATTTGAAGTGTAGAAGAGGAATACATAACACTTCGCAAATCATATTATATCTTACCATGAAACTTGGAAATGAGATGCGATATCGCGTTTTATGAAGCATTAGAACTCTATTGCTACGATACGTAGACATCTGCAAACGCTATATCCTAGCGAGGAAGTGTCGCAATCACATTCATTTGAAGTGTAGACGAGGAATACATAACACTTCGCAAATCATATTATATCTTACCATGAAACATAGGAATGAGATGCGATATCGCGTTTTAAGAAGCATTAGAACTGTAACGTCCGGCGTAACGCCTTCCACCCCCCAACGCCTCCCACAGCACGCAGAGCCTTCTTACCTGCGAACATCTACATTAGAGCGCACGGGCAAATCACCCCTTCGCCGAGCTAAGGCAGCCGACCCGCAGTATCCGCCCCGGAGATGGACCGGCCAAACGCGCTATCGCGCATATCCCGAGATCCACGAGGCACCAGCACAGCAACGCATCGAGTCACCCGCCCTTACTTACCCTTACGTTTGCTATTCTAATGTATATACGTATAAATACTAAAATCCTATTTCTAAGTACACGACACACACATTGTAACACGAACAACACACACGCATATTATTCTAAGTTCAATATGTATTTTCTAGTTCATAAGTTGCGACGCGCGCCCGCGCGCATTCGACGCTTACGGCTCACGCGTAACGCGAGCCGCTCCCACTCCGACCGGCCACCCCACCGCGTGGCCGCCCTACTCCGACCGTCCGCCCCACCGCGAGGGCCCAACGACTCGCGCGCCACGCGACCCGAGGAGGTCTCGAGCACGCGAGCAAGAGCACATTCTAGTTCCGACTTCGATTCGACTCAGACCTCTCTCTGGGACTCGACCCGAGTACCCGATACTTCTAGTTTAACTTATGGCTTAGTGCCTTTCCATCACCTCTTCGAGGTGTCTTCTAATTCTATTTCAAGTTCCATTTCGATTTCTAGTTAAGTTCTATTTCTACTAAGTTTTGTTTAGGGAAGTAAAGTGTATAGCATAGGTTTTTTATACAGAAGATATCTTTATTTTTATTTTACATTTAAATTTCTATTTCATTTCTATTTCCACGCGATCACCTTCGGTTCTCGCGTATACACAATCACTTCCATACTTTGATTTAGTATCGTTACTTGGAACTCTACATAGTTAGAGCGGACCGCCGCTTAACTGTGTGGACTACAGGTACGGATTACTCGAAGTAACCGATCGTTCTTCGTTCTGCTGGACCGATGCGGATAGAGTGGACCGCCGCTTATCCAATTTGAATCCAGTTAGGAGAAGTTCATCGTGGATGTGTCGCTCCGCCAATAAGAAAACGCGTCGTGCTGGTAGAAAGAACTTTCTACGTCGTTTAGTGCGCGACTACGCCGATCCAGCGTATTCAGCCTGCCACTCCGTCGTCGTTGCTGCCACCTCGGTTCAAATCCAGACTTCCCCGGATTCGGCGAGCTCTGCGGCTCCACTTCACAGTTCCGGTCAACGCCGTTGGGTACTCGTTCCTCTGAAGTTTCCGCAACGCCGACCCTACGCCGCAGCTATACCAGACGGCGATCCTCGACAGCAGCTGTACCTGGAACGTAATTATTGAATTATCAAGGTGTGAAGACAGCGAAAGGTTTGTGGAATCTCATTATATCGCGTCCTCGGGTATTTTTACCGGTAACGTCCCATAAAAGGAACCACGGTGCCCATCACAATATAGTGCTCGGCTCCGCGGTTTCTGCTACGTGCCGTCGCGGGCAACTTCGGAAATTCTCCCGGTCCCGGACGTGACAGAACTCTATTGCTACGATACCTAGTCATCTGCAGACGCTATTTCCTAGCAGGGAAGTGTGGCATTTACATTCATTTGAAGTGTAGACGAGGAATGCATAACACTTCGCAATGAATATTATATCTTATCATGAAACATAGAAATCAGATGCGATATCTCGTTTTAAGAAGCATTAGAACTCTATCCCTAAGATACGTAGACATCTGTAAACGCTATTTCCTTGCAAGGAAGTGTCGCATTTACATTCTTCTGAAGAGAATATGAAGTATACATAACACTTTACAATGAATATTATATCCTATCATGCAACATAGAAATGAGATGCGATATCGCGTTTTGAGAAGCATTAGAACTCTATCCCTACGATACGTAGACATCTGCAAACGCTATTTCCTAGCAAGGAAGTGTCGCATTCATATTCATTTGAAGTGTAGACGTGGACTACATAACACTTCGTAAATCATATCTAATCTTACCATGAAACATAGAAATGAGATGCGATATCGCGTTTTAAGAAGCATAAGATCTCTATTGCTACGATACGTTGACATCTGCAAACGCTATTTCCTAGCAAGGAAGTGTCGCATTTACATTCATTTGAAGTGTAGACGAGAAATACATAACACTTCGCAATGAATATTACATCTTGTCATGAAACATAGAAATGAGATGCGATATCTCGTTTTAAGAAGCATTTGAACTCTATTGCTTCGATACGTAGACATCTGCAAACGCTATTTCCTTGCAAGGAAGTGTCGCATGTACATTCATTTGAAGTGTAGACGAGGAATACGTAACACTTCGCAAATCATATTATATATTACGATGAAACATAGAAATGAGATGCGATATCGCGTTTTAAGAAGTATTAGAACACTATTGCTACGATAGGTAGACATTTGCAAACGCTATTTCCTTGCAAGGAAGTGTCGCATTTACATTCATTTGAAGCGTAGACGCGGAATACATAACACTTCGCAAATCATATTATATCTTACCATGAAACATAGAAATGAGATGCGATATCGCGTTTTAAGAAGTATTAGAACACTATTGCTAAGATAGGTAGACATTTGCAAACGCTATTTCCTTGCAAGGAAGTGTCGCATTTACATTCTTCTGAAGAGAATATGAAGTATACATAACACTTTACAATGAATATTATATCCTATCATGCAACATATAAATGAGATGCGATATCGCGTTTTGTGAAGCATTAGAACTCTATCCCTACGATACGTAAACATCTGCAAACGCTATTTCCTTGGAAGGAAGTGTCGCATTTACATTCATTTGAAGTGTAGACGAGGAATACATAACACTTCGCAATGAATATTACATCTTATCATGAAACATAGAAGTGAGATGCGATATCACGTTCTAAGAAGCATTAGAACCCCATCCCTACGATACGTAGACATCTGCAAACGCTATTTCCTAGCAAGGAAGTGTCGCATTTACATTCATTTAAAGTGTAGACGAGGAC
Source organism: Xylocopa sonorina (assembly GCF_050948175.1). Taxonomy (NCBI): domain Eukaryota; kingdom Metazoa; phylum Arthropoda; class Insecta; order Hymenoptera; family Apidae; genus Xylocopa; species Xylocopa sonorina. Next base: position 847,282 of record NW_027490225.1, on the reverse strand, counting down.
AACATAACACTTCGCAATGAATATTACATCTTATCATGAAACATAGAAATGAGATGCGATATCACGTTTTAAGAAGCACTAGAACTCCATCCCTACGATACGTAGACATTTGCAAACGCTATTTCCTTGCAAGGAAGTTTCGCATTTACATTCATTTGAAGTGTAGCTGAGGAATGCATAACACTTCTCCAATCATATTATATCTTACCATGAAACATAGAAATGAGATGCGATATCGCGTTTTAAGAAGCATTAGAACTCTATTGCTACGATAGGTAGACATCTGCAAACGCTATTTCCTAGCAAGGAAGTGTCGCATTTACATTCATTTGAAGTGTAGACGAGGACTACATAACACTTCGCGAATCATATTCTATCTTACCATGAAACATAGAAATGAGATGCGATATCGCGCTTTAAGAAGCATTAGAACTCTATTGCTATGATACCTAGTCATCTGCAGACGCTATTTCCTAGCAGGGAAGTGTGGCATTTACATTCATTTGAAGTGTAGACGGGGAATACATGACACTTCGCAAACCATATTATATCTTACCATGAAACACAGAAATGAGGTGCGATATCGCGTTTTAAGAAGCATTGGAACTCTATTGCTACGATACGTAGACATCTGCAAACGCTATTTCCTTGCAAGGAAGAGTCGCATTTACATTCATTTGGTGTGTAGACGAACAATACATGACACTTCGCAAATCATATTTTATCTTACCATGAAACATAGAAATGAGATGCGATATCGCGCTTTAAGAAGCATTAGAACTCTATTGCTACGATCCCTAGTCATCTGCAGACGCTATTTCCTAGCAGGGAAGTGTGGCATTTACATTCATTTGAAGTGTGGACGAGGAATACATAACACTTCGCAAATCATATTATATCTTACCATGAAACACAGAAATGAGATGCGTTGTCGCGTTTTAAGAATCATAAGAACTCTATTGCTACGATACGTAGTCATCTCCAAACGCTATTTCCTTGGAAGGAAGTGTCGCATTTACATTCATTTGAAGTGTAGACGAGGAATACATAACACTTCGCAAATCATATTATAACTTACCATGAAACATACAAATGAGATGCGATATCGCGTTTTATGAATCATAAGAACTCTATTGCTACGATACGTAGACATATGCAAACGCTATTTCCTAGCAGGGAAGTGTGGCATTTACATTCATTTGAAGTGTAGACGGGGAATACATGACACTTCGCAAACCATATTATATCTTACCATGAAACACAGAAATGAGGTGCGATATCGCGTTTTAAGAAGCATTGGAACTCTATTGCTACGATACGTAGACATCTGCAAACGCTATTTCCTTGCAAGGAAGAGTCGCATTTACATTCATTTGGTGTGTAGACGAACAATACATGACACTTCGCAAATCATACTTTATCTTACCATGAAACATAGAAATGAGATGCGATATCGCGCTTTAAGAAGCATTAGAACTCTATTGCTACGATCCCTAGTCATCTGCAGACGCTATTTCCTAGCAGGGAAGTGTGGCATTTACATTCATTTGAAGTGTGGACGAGGAATACATAACACTTCGCAAATCATATTATATCTTACCATGAAACACAGAAATGAGATGCGTTGTCGCGTTTTAAGAATCATAAGAACTCTATTGCTACGATACGTAGTCATCTCCAAACGCTATTTCCTTGGAAGGAAGTGTCGCATTTACATTCATTTGAAGTGTAGACGAGGAATACATAACACTTCGCAAATCATATTATACCTTACCATGAAACATACAAATGAAATGCGATATCGCGTTTTATGAATCATAAGAACTCTATTGCTACGATACGTAGACATATGCAAACGCTATTTCCTTGCAAGGAAGAGTCGCATTTACATTCATTTGAAGTGTAGACGAAGAATACATGACACGTCGCAAATCATATTATATCTTACCATGAAACGTAGAAATGAGATGCGATATCGCGTTTTAAGAAGCATTGGAAATCTATTGCTACGATACGTAGACATCTGCAAACGCTATGTCCTAGCGAGGAAGTGTCGCATTTACATTCATTTGAAGTGTAGACGAGGAATACATAACACTTCGCAAATCATATTATACCTTACCATGAAACATAGAAATGAGATGCGATATCGCGTTTTAAGAATCATTAGAACAGTATTGCTACGATAGGTAGACATTTGCAAACGCTATTTCCTTGCAAGGAAGTGTCGCATTTACATTCATTTGAAGTGTAGACGAGGAATACATAACACTTCGCAAATCATATTATATCTTACCATGAAACATAGAAATGTGATGCGATATCGCGTTTTAAGAATCATAAGAACTCTATTGCTACGATACGTAGACATCTGCAAACGCTATATCCTAGCGAGGAAGTGTCGCATTCACATTCATTTGAAGTGTAGACGAGGAATACATAACACTTCGCAAATCATATTATATATTACCATGAAACACAGAAATGAGATGCGATATCGCGTTTTAAGAATCATAAGAACTCTATTGCTACGATACGTAGACATCTCCAAACGCTATTTCCTTGCAAGGAAGTGTCGCATTTACATTCATTTGAAGTGTAGACGAGGACTACATAACACTTCGCGAATCATATTATATCTTACCATCAAACATAGAAATGAGATGCGATATCGCGTTTTAAGAATCATAAGAACTCTATTGCTACGATACGTAGACATCTGCAAACGCTATTTCCTTGCAAGGAAGTGTCGCATTTACATTCATTTGAAGTGTAGACGAGTAATACATAACACTTCCCCAATCATATTATATCTTACCATGAAACATAGAAATGAGATGCGATATCGCGTTTCAAGAAGCATTGGAACTCTATTGCTGCGATACGTAGACATCTGCAAACGCTATTTCCTTGCAAGGAAGAGTCGCATTTACATTCATTTGATGTGTAGACGAAGAATACATGACACTTCGCAAATCATATTTTATCTTACCATGAAACATAGAAGTGAGATGCGATATCGCGCTTTAAGAAGCAATAGAACTCTAATGCTACGATACCTAGTCATCTGCAAACGCTATTTCCTTGCAAGGAAGTGTCGCATTTACATTCATTTGAAGTGTAGGCGAGTAATACATAACACTTCGCAAATCATATTATACCTTACCATGAAACATGGAAATGAGGAGCGATATGTCGTTTTAAGAAGCATTAGAACACTATTGCTGCGATAGGTAGACATCTGCAAACGCTATTTCCTTGCAAGGAAGTGTCGCATTTACATTCATTTGAAGTGTAGACGAGGAATACATAACACTTCGCAAATCATATTATATCTTACCATGAAACATAGAAATGAGATGCGATATCGCGTCTTAAGAAGCACTTGAACTCTATTGCTTCGATACGTAGACATCTGCAAACGCTATTTCCTTGCAAGGAAGTGTCGCATTTACATTCATTTGAAGTGTAGACGAGGAATACATAACACTTCGCAAATCATATTATATCTTACCATGAAACATAGAAATGAGATGCGATATCGCGTTTTAAGAAGTATTAGAACACTATTGCTAAGATAGGTAGACATTTGCAAACGCTATTTCCTTGCAAGGAAAAGTCGCATTTACATTCATTTGAAGTGTAGACGAGGACTACATAACACTTCGCGAATCATATTATATGTTACCATCAAACATAGAAATGAGATGCGATATCGCGTTTTAAGAATCATAAGAACTCTGTTGCTACGATACGTAGACATCTGCAAACGCTATTTCCTTGCAAGGAAGAGTCGCATTTACATTCATTTGAAGTGTAGACGAGGAATACATAACACTTCGCAAATCATATTATATCTTACCATGAAACATAGAAATGAGATGCGATATCGCGTTTTAAGAAGTATTAGAACACTATTGCTAAGATAGGTAGACATTTGCAAACGCTATTTCCTTGCAAGGAAGAGTCGCATTTACATTCATTTGAAGTGTAGACGAGGACTACATAACACTTCGCGAATCATATTATATGTTACCATCAAACATAGAAATGAGATGCGATATCGCGTTTTAAGAATCATAAGAACTCTATTGCTACGATACGTAGACATCTGCAAACGCTATTTCCTTGCAAGGAAGAGTCGCATTTACATTCATTTGAAGTGTAGACGAGGAATACATAACACTTCGCAAATCATATTATATCTTACCATGAAACATAGAAATGAGATGCGACATCGCGTTTTAAGAAGTATTAGAACACTATTGCTAAGATAGGTAGACATTTGCAAACGCTATTTCCTTGCAAGGAAGTGTCGCATTTACATTCATTTGAAGTGTAGACGAGGAATACATAACACTTATCCAATCATATTATATCTTACGATGAAACATAGAAATGAGATGCGATATCGCGTTTTAAGAAGCATTAGAACTCTATTGCTACGATAGGTAGACATCTGCAAACGCTATTTCCTAGCAAGGAAGTGTCGCATTTACATTCATTTGAAGTGTAGACGAGGACTACATAACACTTCGCGAATCATATTCTATCTTACCATGAAACATAGAAATAAGATGCGATATCGCGCTTTAAGAAGCATTAGAACTCTATTGCTACGATACCTAGTCATCTGCAGACGCTATTTCCTAGCAGGGAAGTGTGGCATTTACATTCATTTGAAGTGTAGACGGGGAATACATGACACTTCGCAAATCATATTATATCTTACCATGAAACATAGAAATGTGATGCGATATCGCGTTTTAAGAATCATAAGAACTCTATTGCTACGATACGTAGACATCTGCAAACGCTATATCCTAGCGAGGAAGTGTCGCATTCACATTCATTTGAAGTGTAGACGAGGAGTACATAACACTTCGCAAATCATATTATATATTACCATGAAACACAGAAATGAGATGCGATATCGGGTTTTAAGAATCATAAGAACTCTATTGCTACGATACGTAGACAACTCCAAACGCTATTTCCTTGCAAGGAAGTGTCGCATTTACATTCATTTGAAGTGTAGACGAGGACTACATAACACTTCGCGAATCATATTATATCTTTACCACCAAACATAGAAATGAGATGCGATATCGCGTTTTAAGAATCATAAGAACTCTATTGCTACGATACGTAGACATCTGCAAACGCTATTTCCTTGCAAGGAAGTGTCGCATTTACATTCATTTGAAGTGTAGACGAGTAATACATGACACTTCCCCAATCATATTATATCTTACCATGAAACATAGAAATGAGATGCGATATCGCGTTTTAAGAAGTATTGGAACTCTATTGCTGCGATACGTAGACATCTGCAAACGCTATTTCCTTGCAAGGAAGAGTCGCATTTACATTCACTTGATGTGTAGACGAAGAATACATGACACTTCGCAAATCATATTTTATCTTACCATGAAACATAGAAATGAGATGCGATATCGCGCTTTAAGAAGCAATAGAACTCTATTGCTACGATACCTAGTCATCTGCAAACGCTATTTCCTTGCAAGGAAGTTCGCATTTACATTCATTTGAAGTGTAGACGAGTAATACATAACACTTCGCAAATCATATTATACCTTACCATGAAACATGGAAATGAGGAGCGATATGTCGTTTTAAGAAGCATTAGAACTCTATTGCTACGATAGGTAGACATCTGCATCGCTATTTCCTAGCAAGGAAGTATCGCATTTACATTCATTTGAAGTGTAGAAGAGGAATACATAACACTTCGCAAATCATATTATATCTTACCATGAAACATAGAAATGAGATGCGATATCGGGTTTTAAGAATCATTAGAACACTATTGCTACGATAGGTAGACATCTGCAAACGCTATTTCCTTGCAAGGAAGTGTCGCATTTACATTCATTTGAAGTGTAGACGAGGAATACAGAACACTTCGCAAATCATATTATATCTTACCATGAAACATAGAAATGAGATGCGATATCGCGTCCTAAGAAGCACTTGAACTCTATTGCTTCGATACGTAGACATCTGCAGACGCTATTTCCTAGCAGGGAAGTGTGGCATTTACATTCATTTGAAGTGTAGACGGGGAATACATGACACCTCGCAAATCATATTATATCTTACCATGAAACATAGAAATGTGATGCGATATCGCGTTTTAAGGATCATAAGAACTCTATTGCTACGATACGTAGACATCTGCAAACGCTATATCCTAGCGAGGAAGTGTCGCATTCACATTCATTTGAAGTGTAGACGAGGAATACATAACACTTCGCAAATCATATTATATATTACCATGAAACACAGAAATGAGATGCGATATCGCGTTTTAAGAATCATAAGAACTCTATTGCTACGATACGTAGACATCTCCAAACGCTATTTCCTTGCAAGGAAGTGTCGCATTTACATTCATTTGAAGTGTAGACGAGGACTACATAACACTTCGCGAATCATATTATATCTTACCATCAAACATCGAAATGAGATGCGATATCGCGTTTTAAGAATCATAAGAACTCTATTACTACGATACGTAGACATCTGCAAACGCTATTTCCTTGCAAGGAAGTGTCGCATTTACATTCATTTGAAGTGTAGACGAGTAATACATAACACTTCCCCAATCATATTATATCTTACCATGAAACATAGAAATGAGATGCGATACCGCGTTTTAAGAAGCATTGGAACTCTATTGCTGCGATACGTAGACATCTGCAAACGCTATTTCCTTGCAAGGAAGAGTCGCATTTACATTCATTTGATGTGTAGACGAAGAATACATGACACTTCGCAAATCATATTTTATCTTACCATGAAACATAGAAGTGAGATGCGATATCGCGCTTTAAGAAGCAATAGAACTCTAATGCTACGATACCTAGTCATCTGCAAACGCTATTTCCTTGCAAGGAAGTGTCGCATTTACATTCATTTGAAGTGTAGGCGAGTAATACATAACACTTCGCAAATCATATTATACCTTACCATGAAACATGGAAATGAGGAGCGATATGTCGTTTTAAGAAGCATTAGAACACTATTGCTGCGATAGGTAGACATCTGCAAACGCTATTTCCTTGCAAGGAAGTGTCGCATTTACATTCATTTGAAGTGTAGACGAGGAATACATAACACTTCGCAAATCATATTATATCTTACCATGAAACATAGAAATGAGATGCGATATCGCGTCTTAAGAAGCACTTGAACTCTATTGCTTCGATACGTAGACATCTGCAAACGCTATTTCCTTGCAAGGAAGTGTCGCATTTACATTCATTTGAAGTGTAGACGAGAATACATAACACTTCGCAAATCATATTATATCTTACCATGAAACATAGAAATGAGATGCGATATCGCGTTTTAAGAAGTATTAGAACACTATTGCTAAGATAGGTAGACATTTGCAAACGCTATTTCCTTGCAAGGAAAAGTCGCATTTACATTCATTTGAAGTGTAGACGAGGACTACATAACACTTCGCGAATCATATTATATGTTACCATCAAACATAGAAATGAGATGCGATATCGCGTTTTAAGAATCATAAGAACTCTGTTGCTACGATACGTAGACATCTGCAAACGCTATTTCCTTGCAAGGAAGAGTCGCATTTACATTCATTTGAAGTGTAGACGAGGAATACATAACACTTCGCAAATCATATTATATCTTACCATGAAACATAGAAATGAGATGCGATATCGCGTTTTAAGAAGTATTAGAACACTATTGCTAAGATAGGTAGACATTTGCAAACGCTATTTCCTTGCAAGGAAGAGTCGCATTTACATTCATTTGAAGTGTAGACGAGGACTACATAACACTTCGCGAATCATATTATATGTTACCATCAAACATAGAAATGAGATGCGATATCGCGTTTTAAGAATCATAAGAACTCTATTGCTACGATACGTAGACATCTGCAAACGCTATTTCCTTGCAAGGAAGAGTCGCATTTACATTCATTTGAAGTGTAGACGAGGAATACATAACACTTCGCAAATCATATTATATCTTACCATGAAACATAGAAATGAGATGCGACATCGCGTTTTAAGAAGTATTAGAACACTATTGCTAAGATAGGTAGACATTTGCAAACGCTATTCCTTGCAAGGAAGTGTCGCATTTACATTCATTTGAAGTGTAGACGAGGAATACATAACACTTATCCAATCATATTATATCTTACGATGAAACATAGAAATGAGATGCGATATCGCGTTTTAAGAAGCATTAGAACTCTATTGCTACGATAGGTAGACATCTGCAAACGCTATTTCCTAGCAAGGAAGTGTCGCATTTACATTCATTTGAAGTGTAGACGAGGACTACATAACACTTCGCGAATCATATTCTATCTTACCATGAAACATAGAAATAAGATGCGATATCGCGCTTTAAGAAGCATTAGAACTCTATTGCTACGATACCTAGTCATCTGCAGACGCTATTTCCTAGCAGGGAAGTGTGGCATTTACATTCATTTGAAGTGTAGACGGGGAATACATGACACTTCGCAAATCATATTATATCTTACCATGAAACATAGAAATGTGATGCGATATCGCGTTTTAAGAATCATAAGAACTCTATTGCTACGATACGTAGACATCTGCAAACGCTATATCCTAGCGAGGAAGTGTCGCATTCACATTCATTTGAAGTGTAGACGAGGAGTACATAACACTTCGCAAATCATATTATATATTACCATGAAACACAGAAATGAGATGCGATATCGGGTTTTAAGAATCATAAGAACTCTATTGCTACGATACGTAGACAACTCCAAACGCTATTTCCTTGCAAGGAAGTGTCGCATTTACATTCATTTGAAGTGTAGACGAGGACTACATAACACTTCGCGAATCATATTATATCTTACCACCAAACATAGAAATGAGATGCGATATCGCGTTTTAAGAATCATAAGAACTCTATTGCTACGATACGTAGACATCTGCAAACGCTATTTCCTTGCAAGGAAGTGTCGCATTTACATTCATTTGAAGTGTAGACGAGTAATACATGACACTTCCCCAATCATATTATATCTTACCATGAAACATAGAAATGAGATGCGATATCGCGTTTTAAGAAGTATTGGAACTCTATTGCTGCGATACGTAGACATCTGCAAACGCTATTTCCTTGCAAGGAAGAGTCGCATTTACATTCACTTGATGTGTAGACGAAGAATACATGACACTTCGCAAATCATATTTTATCTTACCATGAAACATAGAAATGAGATGCGATATCGCGCTTTAAGAAGCAATAGAACTCTATTGCTACGATACCTAGTCATCTGCAAACGCTATTTCCTTGCAAGGAAGTGTCGCATTTACATTCATTTGAAGTGTAGACGAGTAATACATAACACTTCGCAAATCATATTATACCTTACCATGAAACATGGAAATGAGGAGCGATATGTCGTTTTAAGAAGCATTAGAACTCTATTGCTACGATAGGTAGACATCTGCATCGCTATTTCCTAGCAAGGAAGTATCGCATTTACATTCATTTGAAGTGTAGAAGAGGAATACATAACACTTCGCAAATCATATTATATCTTACCATGAAACATAGAAATGAGATGCGATATCGGGTTTTAAGAATCATTAGAACACTATTGCTACGATAGGTAGACATCTGCAAACGCTATTTCCTTGCAAGGAAGTGTCGCATTTACATTCATTTGAAGTGTAGACGAGGAATACAGAACACTTCGCAAATCATATTATATCTTACCATGAAACATAGAAATGAGATGCGATATCGCGTCCTAAGAAGCACTTGAACTCTATTGCTTCGATACGTAGACATCTGCAGACGCTATTTCCTAGCAGGGAAGTGTGGCATTTACATTCATTTGAAGTGTAGACGGGGAATACATGACACCTCGCAAATCATATTATATCTTACCATGAAACATAGAAATGTGATGCGATATCGCGTTTTAAGGATCATAAGAACTCTATTGCTACGATACGTAGACATCTGCAAACGCTATATCCTAGCGAGGAAGTGTCGCATTCACATTCATTTGAAGTGTAGACGAGGAATACATAACACTTCGCAAATCATATTATATATTACCATGAAACACAGAAATGAGATGCGATATCGCGTTTTAAGAATCATAAGAACTCTATTGCTACGATACGTAGACATCTCCAAACGCTATTTCCTTGCAAGGAAGTGTCGCATTTACATTCATTTGAAGTGTAGACGAGGACTACATAACACTTCGCGAATCATATTATATCTTACCATCAAACATCGAAATGAGATGCGATATCGCGTTTTAAGAATCATAAGAACTCTATTACTACGATACGTAGACATCTGCAAACGCTATTTCCTTGCAAGGAAGTGTCGCATTTACATTCATTTGAAGTGTAGACGAGTAATACATAACACTTCCCAATCATATTATATCTTACCATGAAACATAGAAATGAGATGCGATACCGCGTTTTAAGAAGCATTGGAACTCTATTGCTGCGATACGTAGACATCTGCAAACGCTATTTCCTTGCAAGGAAGAGTCGCATTTACATTCATTTGATGTGTAGACGAAGAATAAATGACACTTCGCAAATCATATTTTATCTTACCATGAAACATAGAAATGAGATGCGATATCGCGCTTTAAGAAGCAATAGAACTCTATTGCTACGATACCTAGTCATCTGCAAACGCTATTTCCTTGCAAGGAAGTGTCGCATTTACATTCATTTGAAGTGTAGACGTGTAATACATAACACTTCGCAAATCATATTATACCTTACCATGAAACATGGAAATGAGGAGCGATATGTCGTTTTAAGAAGCATTAGAACTCTATTGCTACGATAGGTAGACATCTGCATCGCTATTTCCTAGCAAGGAAGTATCGCATTTACATTCATTTGAAGTGTAGAAGAGGAATACATAACACTTCGCAAATCATATTATATCTTACCATGAAACATAGAAATGAGATGCGATATCGCGTTTTAAGAATCAATAGAACACTATTGCTACGATAGGTAGACATCTGCAAGCGCTATTTCCTTGCAAGGAAGTGTCGCATTTACATTCATTTGAAGCTTAGACGAGGAATACATAACACTTCGCAAATCATATTATATCTTACCAAGAAACATAGAAATGAGATGCGATATCGCGTCTTAAGAAGCACTTGAACTCTATTGCTTCGATACGTAGACATCTGCAAACGCTATTTCCTTGCAAGGAAGAGTCGCATTTACATTCATTTGAAGAGTAGACGAGGAATACATAACACTTCGCAAATCATATTACATCTTACCATGAAACATAGAAATGAGATGCGATATCGCGTTTTAAGAAGTATTAGAACACTATTGCTAAGATAGGTAGACATTTGCAAACGCTATTTCCTTGCAAGGAAGTTTCGCATTTACATTCATTTGAAGTGTAGACGAGGAATACATAACACTTATCCAATCATATTATATCTTACCATGAAACATAGAAATGAGATGCGATATCGCGTTTTAAGAAGCATTAGATCTCTATTGCTACGATAGGTAGACATCTGCAAACGCTATTTCCTAGCAAGGAAGTGTCGCATTTACATTCATTTGAAGTGTAGACGAGGACTACATAACACTTCGCGAATCATATTATATCTTACCATGAAACACAGAAATGAGGTGCGATATCGCGTTTTAAGAAGCATTGGAACTCTATTGCTACGATACGTAGACATCTGCAAACGCTATTTCCTTGCAAGGAAGAGTCGCATTTACATTCATTTGATGTGTAGACGAACAATACATGACACTTCGCAAATCATATTTTATCTTACCATGAAACATGGAAATGAGATGCGATATCGCGCATTTAAGAAGCATTAGAACTCTATTGCTACGATCCCTAGTCATCTGCTGACGCTATTTCCTAGCAGGGAAGTGTGGCATTTACATTCATTTGAAGTGTAGACGGGGAATACATGACACTTCGCAAATCTTATTATATCTTACCATGAAACATAAAAATGTGATGCGATTTCGCGTTTTAAGAAGCATTGGAAATCTATTGCTACGATACGTAGACATCTGCAAACGCTATATCCTAGCGAGGAAGTGCCGCATTCACATTCATTTGAAGTGTGGACGAGGAATACATAACACTTCGCAAATCATATTATATCTTACCATGAAACACAGAAATGAGATGCGATGTCGCGTTTTAAGAATCATAAGAACTCTATTGCTACGATACGTAGTCATCTCCAAACGCTATTTCCTTGGAAGGAAGTGTCGCATTTACATTCATTTGAAGTGTAGACGAGGAATACATAACACTTCGCAAATCATATTATACCTTACCATGAAACATAGAAATGAGATGCGATATCGCGTTTTATGAATCATAAGAACTCTATTGCTACGATACGTACACATATGCAAACGCTATTTCCTTGCAAGGAAGAGTCGCATTTACATTCATTTGAAGTGTAGACGAAGAATACATGACACGTCGCAAATCATATTATATCTTACCATGAAACATAGAAATGAGATGCGATAACGCGTTTTAAGAAGCATTAGAACACTATTGCTACGATAGGTAGACACTTGCAAACGCTATTTCCTTGCAAGGAAGTGTCGCATTTACATTCATTTGAAGTGTAGACGAGGAATACAATACACATCGCAAATCATATTATATCTTACCATGAAACATAGAAATGAGATGCGATATCGCGTCTTAATGAGAATTTGAACTCTATTGCTTCGATACGTAGACATCTGCAAACGCTATTTCCTTGCAAGGAAGAGTCGCATTTACATTCATTTGAAGGGTAGACGAGGAATACATAACACTTCGCAAATCATATTACATCTTACCATGAAACATAGAAATGAGATGCGATATCGCGTTTTAAGAAGTACTAGAACACTATTGCTAAGATAGGTAGACATTTGCAAACGCTATTTCCTTGCAAGGAAGTTTCGCATTTACATTCATTTGAAGTGTAGAGGAGGAATACATAACACTTATCCAATCATATTATATCTTACCATGAAACATAGAAATGAGATGCGATATCGCGTTTTAAGAAGCATTAGAACTCTATTGCTACGATAGGTAGACATCTGCAAACGCTATTTCCTAGCAAGGAAGTATCGCATTTACATTCATTTGAAGTGTAGACGAGGACTACATAACACTTCGCGAATCATATTATATCTTACCATGAAACACAGAAATGAGGTGCGATATCGCGTTTTAAGAAGCATTGGAACTCTATTGCTACGATACGTAGACATCTGCAAACGCTATTTCCTTGCAAGGAAGAGTCGCATTTACATTCATTTGATGTGTAGACGAACAATACATGACACTTCGCAAATCATATTTTATCATACCATGAAACATGGAAATGAGATGCGATATCGCGCTTTAAGAAGCATTAGAACTCTATTGCTACGATCCCTAGTCATCTGCAGACGCTATTTCCTAGCAGGGAAGTGTGGCATTTACATTCATTTGAAGTGTAGGCGGTGAATACATGACACTTCGCAAATCATATTATACCTTACCATGAAACATAGAAATGAGATGCGATATCGCGTTTTATGAATCATAAGAACTCTATTGCTACGATACGTAGACATATGCAAACGCTATTTCCTTGCAAGGAAGTGTCGCATTTACATTCATTTGAAGTGTAGACGAGGAATACATAACACTTCCCCAATCATATTATATCTTACCATGAAACTTGGAAATGAGATGCGATATCGCGTTTTAGGAAGCATTAGAACTCTATTGCTACGATCCCTAGTCATCTGCAGACGCTATTTCCTAGCAGGGAAGTGTGGCATTTACATTCATTTGAAGTGTAGGCGGGGAATACATGACACTTCGCAAATCTTATTATATCTTACCATGAAACATAAAAATGTGATGCGATTTCGCGTTTTAAGAAGCATTGGAAATCTATTGCTACGATACGTAGACATCTGCAAACGCTATATCGTAGCGAGGAAGTGCCGCATTCACATTCATTTGAAGTGTGGACGAGGAATACATAACACTTCGCAAATCATATTATACCTTACCATGAAACATAGAAATGAGATGCGATATCGCGTTTTATGAATCATAAGAACTCTATTGCTACGATACGTAGACATATGCAAACGCTATTTCCTTGCAAGGAAGTGTCGCATTTACATTCATTTGAAGTGTAGACGAGGAATACATAACACTTCCCCAATCATATTATATCTTACCATGAAACTTGGAAATGAGATGCGATATCGCGTTTTAGGAAGCATTAGAACTCTATTGCTACGATACGTAGACATATGCAAACGCTATTTCCTTGCAAGGAAGTGTCGCATTTACATTCATTTGAAGTGTAGACGAGGAATACATAACACTTCCCCAATCATATTATATCTTACCATGAAACTTGGAAATGAGATGCGATATCGCGTTTTAGGAAGCATTAGAACTCTATTGCTTCGATACGTAGACATCTGCAAACGCCATTTCCTAGCGAGGAAGAGTCGCATTCACATTCATTTGAAGTGTAGACGAGGAATACATAACACTTCGCAAATCATATTATATCTTACCATGAAACATAGAAATGAGATGCGATATCGCGTCTTAATGAGAATTTGAACTCTATTGCTTCGATACGTAGATATCTGCAAACGCTATTTCCTTGCAAGGAAGTGTCGCATTTACATTCATTTGAAGTGTAGAAGAGCAATACATAACACTTCGCAAATCATATTATATCTTACCATGAAACATAGAAATGAGATGCGATATCGCGTTTTAAGAAGTATTAGAACACTATTGCTAAGATAGGTAGACATTTGCAAACGCTATTTCCTTGCAAGGAAGTGTCGCATTTACATTCATTTGAAGTGTAGACGAGGAATACATAACACTTATCCAATCATATTATATCTTACCATGAAACATAGAAATGAGATGCGATATCGCGCTTTAAGAATCATAAGAACTCTATTGCTACGATACGTAGACATCTGCAAACGCTATATCCTAGCGAGGAAGTGTCGCATTCACATTCATTTGAAGTGTAGACGAGGAATGCATAACACTTCGCAAATCATATTATATATTACCATGAAACACAGAAATGAGATGCGATATCGCGTTTTAAGAATCATAAGAACTCTATTGCTACGATACGTAGACATCTCCAAACGCTATTTCCTTGCAAGGAAGTGTCGCATTTACATTCATTTGAAGTGTAGACGAGGACTACATAACACTTCGCGAATCATATTATATCTTACCATCAAACATAGAAATGAGATGCGATATCGCGTTTTAAGAATCATAAGAACTCTATTGCTACGATACCTAGTCATCTGCCGACGCTATTTCCTAGCAGGGAAGTGTGGCATTTACATTCATTTGAAATGTAGACGAGGAATACATGACACTTCGCAAATCATATTATATCTTACCATGAAACATAGAAATGAGATGCGATATCGCGTTTTAAGAAGCATTGGAAATCTTTTGCTACGATACGCGGACATCTGCAAACGCTATATCCTAGCGAGGAAGTGTCGCATTCACATTCATTTCAAGTGTAGACGAGGAATACATAACACTTCGCAAATCATATTATATCTTACCATGAAGCACAGAAATGAGATTTGATATCGCGTTTTAAGAATCATAAGAACTCTATTGCTACGATACGTAGACATCTCCAAACGCTATTTCCTTGCAAGGAAGTGTCGCATTTCCATTCATTTGAAGTGTAGACGAGTAATACATAACACTTCGCAAATCATATTATACCTTACCATGAAACATAGAAATGAGATGCGATATCGCGTTTTAAGAATCATAAGAACTCTATTGCTACAATACGTAGACATCTGCAAACGCCATTTCCTTGCAAGGAAGTGTCGCATTTACATTCATTTGATGTGTAGACGAGGAATACATAACACATCGCAAATCATATTATATCTTATCATGAAACATAGAAATGAGGTGCGATATGTCGTTTTAAGAAGCATTAAAACTCTATCCCTACGATACGTAGACATCTGCAAACGCTATTTCCTTGCAAGGAAGTGTCGCATTTACATTCATTTGAAGTGTAGAAGAGGTATACATGACACTTCGCGAATCATATTATATCTTACCATGAAACATAGAAATGAGATGCGATATCGCGTTTTAAGAATCATAATAACTCTATTGCTACGATACGTAGACATTTGCAAACGCTATTTCCTTGCAAGGAAGTGTCGCATTTACATTCATTTGAAGTGTAGACGAGGACTACATAACATTTCGCAAATCATATTATATCTTACCATGAAACATAGAAATGAGATGCGATATCGCTTTTTAAGAATCATAAGAACTCTTTTGCTACGATACGTAGACATCTGCAAACGCTATTTCCTTCCAAGGAAGTGTCGCATTTACATTTATTTGAAGTGTAGACGAGTAATACATAACACTTCGCAAATCATATTATATCTTACCATGAAACATAGAAATGAGATGCGATATCGCGTCTTAAGAAGCATTAGAACTCTATTGCTACGATACCTAGTCATCTGCAGACGCTATTTCCTAGCAGGGAAGTGTGGCATTTGCATTCATTTGAAGTGCAGACGAGGAATGCATAACACATCGCAATGAATATTATATCTTATCATGAAACATAAAAATGAGATGCGATATCTCGTTTTAAGAAGCATTAGAACTCTATCCCTACGATACGTGGACATCTGCAAACGCTATTTCCTTGCAAGGAAGTGTCGCATCTACATTCATTTGAAGTGTAGAAGAGGAATACATAACACTTCGCAAATCATATTATATCTTACCATGAAACCTGGAAATGAGATGCGATACCGCGTTTTAAGAAGCATTAGAACTCTATTGCTACGATAGGTAGACATCTGCAAACGCTATTTCCTAGCAAGGAAGTGTCGCAGTTACATTCATTTGAAGTGTAGACGAGGACTACATAACACTTCTCGAATCATATTCTATCTTACCATGAAACATAGAAATGAGATGCGATATCGCGTTCTAAGAATCATAAGAACTCTATTGCTACGATACGTAGACATCTGCAAACGCTATTTCCTTGCAAGGAAGTGTCGCATTTACATTCATTTGAAGAGTAGACGAGTAATACATAACACTTCCCCAATCATATTATATCTTACCATGAAACATAGAAATGAGATGCGATATCGCGTTTTAAGAAGCATAGGAACACTATTGCTACGATAGGTAGACATCTGCAAACGCTATTTCCTTGCAAGGAAGAGTCGCATTTACATTCATTTGATGTGTAGACGAAGAATACATGACACTTCGCAAATCATATTTTATCTTACCATGAAACATAGAAATGAGATGCGATATCGCCTTTTAAGAAGCATTAGAACTCAACTGCTACGATACCTAGTCATCTGCAGACGCTATTTCCTAGCAGGGAAGTGTGGCACTTACATTCATTTGAAGTGTAGACGAGGAATGCATAACACTTCGCAATGAATATTATATCTTATCATGAAACATAAAAATGAGATGCGATATCTCGTTTTAAGAAGCATTAGAACTCTATCCCTACGATACGTGGACATCTGCAAACGCTATTTCCTTGCAAGGAAGTGTCGCATTTACATTCATTTGAAGTGTAGACAAGGAATACATAACACTTCGCAAATCATATTATACCTTACCATGAAACATAGAAATGAGATGCGATATCGCGTTTTAAGAATCATAAGAACTCTATTGCTACGATACGTAGACATCTGCAAACGCTATTTCCTTGCAAGGATGTGTCGCATTTACATTCATTTGAAGTGTAGAAGAGGTATACATGACACTTCGCGAATCATATTATATCTTACCATGAAACATAGAAATGAGATGCGATATCGCGTTTTAAGAATCATAATAACTCTATTGCTACGATACGTAGACATTTGCAAACGCTATTTCCTTGCAAGGAAGTGTCGCATTTACATTCATTTGAAGTGTAGACGAGGAATACATAACACTTCGCAAATCATATTATATCTTACCATGAAACATAGAAATGAGATGCGATATCGCGTCTTAAGTAGCACTAGAACTCTATTGCTACGATACCTAGTCATCTGCAGACGCTATTTCCTAGCAGGGAAGTGTGGCATTTGCATTCATTTGAAGTGTAGACGAGGAATGCATAACACATCGCAATGAATATTATATCTTATCATGAAACATAAAAATGAGATGCGATATCTCGTTTTAAGAAGCATTAGAACTCTATCCCTACGATACGTGGACATCTGCAAACGCTATTTCCTTGCAAGGAAGTGTCGCATCTACATTCATTTGAAGTGTAGAAGAGGAATACATAACACTTCGCAAATCATATTATATCTTACCATGAAACATGGAAATGAGATGCGATACCGCGTTTTAAGAAGCATTAGAACTCTATTGCTACGATAGGTAGACATCTGCAAACGCTATTTCCTAGCAAGGAAGTGTCGCAATTGCATTCATTTGAAGTGTAGACAAGGAATACATAACACTTCGCAAATCATATTATACCTTACCATGAAACATAGAAATGAGATGCGATATCGCGTTTTAAGAATCATAAGAACTCTATTGCTACGATACGTAGACATCTGCAAACGCTATTTCCTTGCAAGGAAGTGTCGCATTTTCATTCATTTGAAGTGTAGAAGAGGAACACATAACACTTCGCAAATCATATTATACCTTACCATGAAACATAGAAATGAGATGCGATATCGCGTTTTAAGAATCATTAGAACACTATTGCTACGATAGGTAGACATTTGCAAACGCTATTTCCTTGCAAGGAAGAGTCGCATTTACATTCATTTGATGTGTAGACGAAGAATACGTGACACTTCGCAAATCATATTATATCTTACCATGAAACATAGAAATGAGATGCGATATCGCGTTTTAAGAAGCATTAGAACTCTATTGCTACGATACCTAGTCATCTGCCGACGCTATTTCCTAGCAGGGAAGTGTGGCATTTACATTCATTTGAAATGTAGACGAGGAATACATGACACTTCGCAAATCATATTATATCTTACCATGAAACATAGAAATGAGATGCGATATCGCGTTTTAAGAAGCATTGGAAATCTTTTGCTACGATACGCGGACATCTGCAAACGCTATATCCTAGCGAGGAAGTGTCGCATTCACATTCATTTCAAGTGTAGACGAGGAATACATAACACTTCGCAAATCATATTATATCTTATCATGAAACATAGAAATGAGGTGCGATATGTCGTTTTAAGAAGCATTAAAACTCTATCCCTACGATACGTAGACATCTGCAAACGCTATTTCCTTGCAAGGAAGTGTCGCATTTACATTCATTTGAAGTGTAGAAGAGGTATACATGACACTTCGCGAATTATATTATATCTTACCATGAAACATAGAAATGAGATGCGATATCGCGTTTTAAGAATCATAATAACTCTATTGCTACGATACGTAGACATTTGCAAACGCTATTTCCTTGCAAGGAAGTGTCGCATTTACATTCATTTGAAGTGTAGACGAGGACTACATAACATTTCGCAAATCATATTATATCTTACCATGAAACATAGAAATGAGATGCGATATCGCTTTTTAAGAATCATAAGAACTCTTTTGCTACGATACGTAGACATCTGCAAACGCTATTTCCTTCCAAGGAAGTGTCGCATTTACATTTATTTGAAGTGTAGACGAGTAATACATAACACTTCGCAAATCATATTATATCTTACCATGAAACATAGAAATGAGATGCGATATCGCGTCTTAAGAAGCATTAGAACTCTATTGCTACGATACCTAGTCATCTGCAGACGCTATTTCCTAGCAGGGAAGTGTGGCATTTGCATTCATTTGAAGTGCAGACGAGGAATGCATAACACATCGCAATGAATATTATATCTTATCATGAAACATAAAAATGAGATGCGATATCTCGTTTTAAGAAGCATTAGAACTCTATCCCTACGATACGTGGACATCTGCAAACGCTATTTCCTTGCAAGGAAGTGTCGCATCTACATTCATTTGAAGTGTAGAAGAGGAATACGTAACACTTCGCAAATCATATTATATCTTACCATGAAACATGGAAATGAGATGCGATACCGCGTTTTAAGAAGCATTAGAACTCTATTGCTACGATAGGTAGACATCTGCAAACGCTATTTCCTTGCAAGGAAGAGTCGCATTTACATTCATTTGATGTGTAGACGAAGAATACATGACACTTCGCAAATCATATTTTATCTTACCATGAAACATAGAAATGAGATGCGATATCGCGTCTTAAGAAGCATTAGAACTCTATTGCTACGATACCTAGTCATCTGCAGACGCTATTTCCTAGCAGGGAAGTGTGGCATTTGCATTCATTTGAAGTGTAGACGAGGAATGCATAACACATCGCAATGAATATTATATCTTATCATGAAACATAAAAATGAGATGCGATATCTCGTTTTAAGAAGCATTAGAACTCTATCCCTACGATACGTGGACATCTGCAAACGCTATTTCCTTGCAAGGAAGTGTCGCATCTACATTCATTTGAAGTGTAGAAGAGGAATACATAACACTTCGCAAATCATATTATATCTTACCATGAAACATGGAAATGAGATGCGATACCGCGTTTTAAGAAGCATTAGAACTCTATTGCTACGATAGGTAGACATCTGCAAACGCTATTTCCTAGCAAGGAAGTGTCGCAATTGCATTCATTTGAAGTGTAGACAAGGAATACATAACACTTCGCAAATCATATTATACCTTACCATGAAACATAGAAATGAGATGCGATATCGCGTTTTAAGAATCATAAGAACTCTATTGCTACGATACGTAGACATCTGCAAACGCTATTTCCTTGCAAGGAAGTGTCGCATTTTCATTCATTTGAAGTGTAGAAGAGGAACACATAACACTTCGCAAATCATATTATACCTTACCATGAAACATAGAAATGAGATGCGATATCGCGTTTTAAGAATCATTAGAACACTATTGCTACGATAGGTAGACATTTGCAAACGCTATTTCCTTGCAAGGAAGAGTCGCATTTACATTCATTTGATGTGTAGACGAAGAATACGTGACACTTCGCAAATCATATTATATCTTACCATGAAACATAGAAATGAGATGCGATATCGCGTTTTAAGAAGCATTAGAACTCTATTGCTACGATACCTAGTCAGCTGCCGACGCTATTTCCTAGCAGGGAAGTGTGGCATTTACATTCATTTGAAATGTAGACGAGGAATACATGACACTTCGCAAATCATATTATATCTTACCATGAAACATAGAAATGAGATGCGATATCGCGTTTTAAGAAGCATTGGAAATCTTTTGCTACGATACGCGGACATCTGCAAACGCTATATCCTAGCGAGGAAGTGTCGCATTCACATTCATTTCAAGTGTAGACGAGGAATACATAACACTTCGCAAATCATATTATATCTTACCATGAAGCACAGAAATGAGATTTGATATCGCGTTTTAAGAATCATAAGAACTCTATTGCTACGATACGTAGACATCTCCAAACGCTATTTCCTTGCAAGGAAGTGTCGCATTTCCATTCATTTGAAGTGTAGACGAGTAATACATAACACTTCGCAAATCATATTATACCTTACCATGAAACATAGAAATGAGATGCGATATCGCGTTTTAAGAATCATAAGAACTCTATTGCTACAATACGTAGACATCTGCAAACGCCATTTCCTTGCAAGGAAGTGTCGCATTTATATTCATTTGATGTGTAGACGAGGAATACATAACACATCGCAAATCATATTATATCTTACCATGAAACATAGAAATGAGATGCGATATCGCGTTTTAAGAATCATAATAACTCCATTGCTACGATACGTAGACATTTGCAAACGCTATTTCCTTGCAAGGAAGTGTCGCATTTACATTCATTTGAAGTGTAGACGAGGAATACATAACACTTCGCAAATCATATTATATCTTACCATGAAACATAGAAATGAGATGCGATATCGCGTCTTAAGAAGCACTAGAACTCTATTGCTACGATACCTAGTCATCTGCAGACGCTATTTCCTAGCAGGGAAGTGTGGCATTTGCATTCATTTGAAGTGTAGACGAGGAATGCATAACACATCGCAATGAATATTATATCTTATCATGAAACATAAAAATGAGATGCGATATCTCGTTTTAAGAAGCATTAGAACACTATTGCTACGATAGGTAGACATTTGCAAACGCTATTTCCTTGCAAGGAAGTGTCGCATTTACATTCATTTGAAGTGTAGACGAGGAATACATAGCACTTCCCCAATCATATTATATCTTACCATGAAACATAGAAATGATATGCGATATCGCGTTTTAAGAAGCATTGGAACTCTATTGCTACGATACGTAGACATCTGCAAACGCTATTTCCTTGCAAGGAAGAGTCGCATTTACATTCATTTGATGTGTAGACGAAGAATACATAACACTTCGCAAATCATATTATACCTTACCATGAAACATAGAAATGAGATGCGATATCGCGTTTTAAGAATCATTAGAACACTATTGCTACGATAGGTAGACATTTGCAAACGCTATTTCCTTGCAAGGAAGTGTCGCATTTACATTCATTTGAAGTGTAGACGAGGAATACATAGCACTTCCCCAATCATATTATATCTTACCATGAAACATAGAAATGAGATGCGATATCGCGTTTTAAGAAGCATTGGAACTCTATTGCTACGAAACGTAGACATCTGCAAACGATATTTCCTTGCAAGGAAGTGTCGCATTTACATTCATTTGAAGAGTAGACGAGTAATACATAACACTTCCCCAATCATATTATATCTTACCATGAAACATAGAAATGAGATGCGATATCGCGTTTTAAGAATCATAAGAACTCTATTGCTACGATACGTAGACATTTGCAAACGCTATTTCCTTGCAAGGAAGTGTCGCATTTACATTCATTTGAAGTGTAGACGAGGAATACATAACACTTCGCAAATCATATTATATCTTACCATGAAACATAGAAATGAGATGCGATATCGCGTTTTAAGAAGCATTAGAACTCTACTGCTACGATACCTAGTCATCTGCAGACGCTATTTCCTAGCAGGGAAGTGTGGCACTTACATTCATTTGAAGTGTAGAAGGGGAATGCATAACACTTCGCAATGAATATTATATCTTATCATGAAACATAAAAATGAGATGCGATATCTCGTTTTAAGAAGCATTAGAACTCTATCCTTACGATACGTGGACATCTGCAAACGCTATTTCCTAACAAGGAAGTGTCGCATTTACTTTCATTTGAAGTGTAGACAACGAATACATAACACTTCGCAAATCATATTATACCTTACCATGAAACATAGAAATGAGATGCGATATCGCGTTTTAAGAATCATAAGAACTCTATTGCTACGATACGTAGACATCTGCAAACGCTATTTCCTTGCAAGGAAGTGTCGCACTTACATTCATTTGAAGTGTAGAAGAGGAATACATAACACTTCGCAAATCATATTATACCTTACCATGAAACATAGAAATGAGATGCGATATCGCGTTTTAAGAATCATTAGAACACTATTGCTACGATAGGTAGACATTTGCAAACGCTATTTCCTTGCAAGGAAGTGTCGCATTTACATTCATTTGAAGTGTAGACGAGGAATACATAGCACTTCCCCAATCATATTATATCTTACCATGAAACATAGAAATGATATGCGATATCGCGTTTTAAGAAGCATTGGAACTCTATTGCTACGATACGTAGACATCTGCAAACGCTATTTCCTTGCAAGGAAGAGTCGCATTTACATTCATTTGATGTGTAGACGATGAATACGTGACACTTCGCAAATCATATTATATCTTACCATGAAACATAGAAATGAGATGCGATATCGCGTTTAAAGAAGCATTAGAACTCTATTGCTACGATAGGTAGACATCTGCAAACGCTATTTCCTAGCAAGGAAGTGTCGCATTTACATTCATTTGAAGTGTAGACGGGGACTACATAACACTTCGCAAATCATATTATATCTTACCGTGAAACATAGAAATGAGATGCGATATCGCGTTTTAAGAAGTATGAGAACACTATTGCTAAGATAGGTAGACATTTGCAAACTCTATTTCCTTGCAAGGAAGTGTCGCATTTACATTCATTTGAAGTGTAGACAAGGAATACATAACACTTCGCAAATCATATTATACCTTACCATGAAACATAGAAATGAGATGCGATATCGCGTTTTAAGAATCATAAGAACTCTATTGCTACGATACGTAGACATCTGCAAACGCTATTTCCTTGCAAGGAAGTGTCGCATTTACATTCATTTGAAGTGTAGAAGAGGAATACATAACACTTCGCAAATCATATTATACCTTACCATGAAACATAGAAATGAGATGCGATATCGCGTTTTAAGAATCATTAGAACACTATTGCTACGATAGGTAGACATTTGCAAACGCTATTTCCTTGCAAGGAAGTGTCGCATTTACATTCATTTGAAGTGTAGACGGGGAATACATAACACTTCGCAAATCATATTATATCTTACCATGAAACATAGAAATGAGATGCGATATCGCGTCTTAATAAGCATTTGAACTCTATTGCTTCGATACGTAGACATCTGCAATCCCTACTTCCTTGCAAGGAAGTGTCGCATTTACATTCATTTGAAGTGTAGAAGAGGAATACATAACACTTCGCAAATCATATTATATCTTACCATGAAACATAGAAATGAGATGCGATATCGCGTTTTAAGAAGCATTAGAACTCTATTGCTACGATAGGTCGACATCTGCAAACGCTATTTCCTAGCAAGGAAGTGTCGCATTTACATTCATTTGAAGTGTAGAAGAGGAATACATAACACTTCGCAAATCATATTATACCTTACCATGAAACATAGAAATGAGATGCGATATCGCGTTTTAAGAATCATAAGAACACTATTGCTACGATAGGTAGACATTTGCAAACGCTATTTCCTTGCAAGGAAGTGTCGCATTTACATTCATTTGAAGTGTAGACGAGGAATACATAACACTTCGCAAATCATATTATACCTTACCATGAAACATGGAAATGAGATGCGATATCGCGTTTTAAGAATCATAAGAACTCTATTGCTACGATACGTAGACATCTGCAAACGCTATTTCCTTGCAAGGAAGTGTCGCATTTACATTCATTTGAAGTGTAGAAGAGGAATACATAACACTTCGCAAATCATACTATACCTTACCATGAAACATAGAAATGAGATGCGATATCGCGTTTTAAGAATCATTTGAACACTATTGCTACGATAGGTGGACATCTGCAAACGCTATTTCCTAGCAAGGAAGTGTCGCATTTACATTCATTTGAAGTGAAGACGAGGACTACGTAACACTTCTCGAATCATATTCTATCTTACCATGAAACATAGAAATGAGATGCGATATCGCGTTCTAAGAATCATAAGAACTCTATTGCTACGATACGTAGACATCTGCAAACGCTATTTCCTTGCAAGGAAGTGTCGCATTTACATTCATTTGAACTGTAGACGAGTAATACATAACACTTCCCCAATCATATTATATGTTACCATGAAACATAGAAATGAGATGCGACATCGCGTTTTAAGAAGCATTGGAACTCTATTGCTACGTTACGTAGACATCTGCAAACGCTATTTCCTTGCAAGGAAGAGTCGCATTTACATTCATTTGATGTGTAGACGAAGAATACATGACACTTCGCAAATCATATTTTATCTTACCATGAAACATAGAAATGAGATGCGATATCGCGCTTTATGAAGCATTAGAACTCTATTGCTACGATGGCTAGTCATCTGCAGACGCTATTTCCTAGCAGGGAAGTGTGGCATTTACATTCATTTGAAGTGTAGACGGGGAATACATGACACTTCGCAAATCATATTATACCTTACCATGAAACATAGAAATGAGATGCGATATCGCGTTTTATGAATCATAAGAACTCTATTGCTACGATACGTAGACATATGCAATCGCTATTTCCTTGCAAGGAAGAGTCGCATTTACATTCATTTGAAGTGTAGACGAAGAATACATGACACTTCGCAAATCATATTATATCTTACCATGAAACATAGAAATGAGATGCGATATCGCGTTTTAAGAAGCATTAGAGCTCTATTGCTACGATACGTTGACATCTGCAAACGCTATTTCCTTGCAAGGAAGAGTCGCATTTACATTCATTTGAAGTGTAGACGAGGAATACATAACACTTCGCATATCATATTATATCTTACCATAAAACATAGAAATGAGATGCGATATCGCGTTTTAAGAAGCATCAGAAATTCAATGCTACGATACGTAGACATCTGCAAACTCTATTTCCTTGCAAGGAAGTGTCGCATTTACATTCATTTGAAGTGTAGACGAGGAATACATGACACTTCGCAAATCATATTATACCTTACCGTGAAACATAGAAATGAGAAGCAATATCGCGATTTAAGAATCATAAGAACTCTATTGCTACGATACGTAGACATCTGCAAACGCTATTTCCTTGCAAGGAAGAGTCGCATTTACATTCATTTGAAGTGTAGACGAAGAATACATGACACTTCGCAAATCATATTATATCTTACCATGAAACATAGAAATGAGATGCGATATCGCGTTTTAAGAAGCATTAGAACACTATTGCTACGATAGGTAGACATCTGCAGACGCTATTTCCTAGCAAGGTAGTGTCGCATTTACATTCATTTGAAGTGTAGACGAGGAATACATGACACTTGGCAAATCTTATTATATCTTACCATGAAACATAGTAATGAGATGCGATATCGCGTTTTAAGAAGCATCAGAAATGCAATGCTACGATACGTAGACATCTCAAAACGCTATTTCCTAGCGAGGAAGTGTCGCATTCACATTCATTTGAAGTGTAGACGTGGAATACATAACACTTTGCAAATCATATTATTTCTTACCATGAAACACAGAAATGAGATGCGATATCGCGTTTTAAGGAGCATTAGAACTCTATTGCTACGATACGTAGACATCTGCAAACGCTATTTCCTTGCAAGGAAGTGTCGCATTTACATTCATTTGAAGTGTAGAAGAGGAACACATAACACTTCGCAAATCATATTATATTTTACCATGAAGCATGGAAATGAGATGCCATATCGCGTTTTAAGAAGCATTAGAACTCTATTGCTACGATACGTAGACATCTGCAAACGCTATTTCCTTGCAAGGAAGAGTCGCATTTACATTCATTTAAAGTGTAGACGAGGAATACATAATACTTCGCAAATCATATTATACCTTACCATGAAACATAGAAATGAGAAGCAATATCGCGATTTAAGAATCATAAGAACTCTATTGCTACGATACGTAGACATGTGCAAACGCTATTTCCTTGCAAGGAAGTGTCGCATTTACATTCATTTGAAGTGTAGAAGAGGAATACATAACACTTCGCAAATCATATTATATTTTACCATGAAACATAGGAATCAGATGCGATATCGCGTTTTAAGAAGCATTGGAAATCTATTGCTACGATACGTAGACATCTGCAAACGCTATTTCCTAGCGAGGAAGTGTCGCATTCACATTCATTTGAAGTGTAGACGTGGAATACATAACACTTTGCAAATCATATTATTTCTTACCATGAAACACAGAAATGAGATGCGATATCGCGTTTTAAGGAGCATTAGAACTCTATTGCTACGATACGTAGACATCTGCAAACGCTATTTCCTTGCAAGGAAGTGTCTCATTTACATTCATTTGAAGTGTAGAAGAGGAATACATAACACTTCGCAAATCATATTATATTTTACCATGAAGCATGGAAATGAGATGCCATATCGCGTTTTAAGAAGCATTAGAACTCTATTGCTACGATACGTAGACATCTGCAAACGCTATTTCCTTGCAAGGAAGAGTCGCATTTACATTCATTTAAAGTGTAGACGAGGAATACATAATACTTCGCAAATCATATTATACCTTACCATGAAACATAGAAAGGAGAAGCAATATCGCGATTCAAGAATCACAAGAACTCTATTGCTACGATACGTAGACATCTGCAAACGCTATTTCCTTGCAAGAAAGTGTCGCATTTACATTCATTTGAAGTGTAGAAGAGGAATACATAACACTTCGCAAATCATATTATATCTTACCATGAAGCATGGAAATGAGGTGCGATATGTCGTTTTAAGAAGCATTAGAACTCTATCCCTACGATACGTAGACATCTGCAAACTCTATTTCCTAGCGAGGAAGTGTCGCATTTACATTCATTTGAAGTGTAGAAGAGGAATACATAACACTTCGCAAATCATATTATATCTTACCATGAAGCATGGAAATGGGATGCGATATCGCGTTTTAAGAAGCATTAGAACTCTATTGCTACGATACGTAGACATCTGCAAACGCTATTTCCTTGCAAGGAAGAGTCGCATTTACATTCATTTGAAGTGTAGACGAAGAATACATGACACTTCGCAAATCATATTATATCTTACCATGAAACATAGAAATGAGATGCGATATCGCGTTTTAAGAAGCATTAGAACACTATTGCTACGATAGGTAGACATTTGCAAACGCTACTTCCTTGCAAGGAAGTGTCGCACTTCCATTCATTTGAAGTGTAGAAGAGGAATACATAACACTTCGCAAATCATATTATATCTTACCATGAAGCATGGAAATGGGATGCCATATCGCGTTTTAAGAAGCATTAGAACTCTATTGCTACGATACGTAGACATCTGCAAACGCTATTTCCTTGCAAGGAAGAGTCGCATTTACATTCATTTGAAGTGTAGACGAAGAATACATGACACTTCGCAAATCATATTATATCTTACCATGAAACATAGAAATGGGATGCGATATCGCGTTTTAAGAAGCATTAGAAATCTATTGCTACGATACGTAGACATCTGCAAACGCCATTTCCTAGCGAGGAAGAGTGGCATTCACATTCATTTGAAGTGTAGACGAGGAATACATAACACTTCGCATATCATATTATATCTTACCATGAAACATAGAAATGAGATGCGATATCGCGTTTTAAGAAGCATCAGAAATTCAATGCTACGATACGTAGACATCTGCAAACGCTATTTCCTTGCAAGGAAGTGTCGCATTTACATTCATTTGAAGTGTAGAAGAGGAATACATAACACTTCGCAAATCATATTATATCTTACCATGAAGCATGGAAATGGGATGCCATATCGCGTTTTAAGAAGCATTAGAACTTTATTACTACGATACGTAGACATCTGCAAACGCTATTTCCTTGCAAGCAAGAGTCGCATTACATTCATTTGAAGAGTAGACGAGGAATACATAACACTTCGCACATCATATTATATCTTACCATGAAACATAGAAATGAGATGCGATATCGCGTTTTCAGAAGCATCAGATATTCAATGCTACGATACGTAGACATCTGCAAACGCTATTTCCTTGCAAGGAAGTGTCGCATTTACATTCATTTGAAGTGTAGACGAGGAATACATAACACTTCGCAAATCATATTATACCTTACCGTGAAACATAGAAAGGAGAAGCAATATCGCGATTTAAGAATCACAAGAACTCTATTGCTACGATACGTAGACATCTGCAAACGCTATTTCCTTGCAAGAAAGTGTCGCATTTACATTCATTTGAAGTGTAGAAGAGGAATACATAACACTTAGCAAATCATATTATATCTTACCATGAAACATGGAAATGAGATGCGATATCGCGTTTTAAGAAGCATTAGAACTCTATTGCTACGATACGTAGACATCTGCAAACGCTATTTCCTTGCAAGGAAGAGTCGCATTTACATTCATTTGAAGTGTAGACGAAGAATACATGACACTTCGCAAATCATATTATATCTTACCATGAAACATAGAAATGGGATGCGATATCGCGTTTTAAGAAGCATTAGAAATCTATTGCTACGATACGTAGACATCTGCAAACGCCATTTCCTAGCGAGGAAGAGTGGCATTCACATTCATTTGAAGTGTAGACGAGGAATACATAACGCTTCGCATATCATATTATATCTTACCATGAAACATAGAAATGAGATGCCGATATCGCGTTTTAAGAAGCATCAGAAATTCAATGCTACGATACGTAGACATCTGCAAACGCTATTTCCTTGCAAGGAAGTGTCGCATTTACATTCATTTGAAGTGTAGAAGAGGAATACATAACACTTCGCAAATCATATTATATCTTACCATGAAGCATGGAAATGAGATGCGATATCGCGTTTTAAGAAGCATCAGAAATGCAATGCTACGATACGTAGACATCTGCAAACGCTATTTCCTTGCAAGGAAGTGCCGCATTTACATTCATTTGAATCGTAGACGAGGAATGCATAACACTTCGCAATGAATATTATATCCTACCATGAAACGTAGAAATGGGATGCGAAATCGCGTTTTAAGAAGCATTAGAACTCTAGTGCTACGATACCTAGACATCTGCAAACGCTATTTCCTAGCGTGCAAGTGTCGCATTCTCATTCATTTGAAGTGTAGACGAGGAATACATGACACTTGGCAAATCTTATTATATCTTACCATGAAACATAGTAATGAGATGCGATATCGCGTTTTAAGAAGCATCAGAAATGCAATGCTACGATACGTAGACATCTCAAAACGCTATTTCCTAGCGAGGAAGTGTCGCATTCACATTCATTTGAAGTGTAGACGTGGAATACATAACACTTTGCAAATCATATTATTTCTTACCATGAAACACAGAAATGAGATGCGATATCGCGTTTTAAGGAGCATTAGAACTCTATTGCTACGATACGTAGACATCTGCAAACGCTATTTCCTTGCAAGGAAGTGTCGCATTTACATTCATTTGAAGTGTAGAAGAGGAATACATAACACTTCGCAAATCATATTATATTTTACCATGAAGCATGGAAATGAGATGCCATATCGCGTTTTAAGAAGCATTAGAACTCTATTGCTACGATACGTAGACATCTGCAAACGCTATTTCCTTGCAAGGAAGAGTCGCATTTACATTCATTTAAAGTGTAGACGAGGAATACATAATACTTCGCAAATCATATTATACCTTACCATGAAACATAGAAATGAGAAGCAATATCGCGATTTAAGAATCATAAGAACTCTATTGCTACGATACGTAGACATGTGCAAACGCTATTTCCTTGCAAGGAAGTGTCGCATTTACATTCATTTGAAGTGTAGAAGAGGAATACATAACACTTCGCAAATCATATTATATTTTACCATGAAACATAGAAATCAGATGCGATATCGCGTTTTAAGAAGCATTGGAAATCTATTGCTACGATACGTAGACATCTGCAAACGCTATTTCCTAGCGAGGAAGTGTCGCATTCACATTCATTTGAAGTGTAGACGTGGAATACATAACACTTTGCAAATCATATTATTTCTTACCATGAAACACAGAAATGAGATGCGATATCGCGTTTTAAGGAGCATTAGAACTCTATTGCTACGATACGTAGACATCTGCAAACGCTATTTCCGTGCAAGGAAGTGTCTCATTTACATTCATTTGAAGTGTAGAAGAGGAATACATAACACTTCGCAAATCATATTATATTTTACCATGAAGCATGGAAATGAGATGCCATATCGCGTTTTAAGAAGCATTAGAACTCTATTGCTACGATACGTAGACATCTGCAAACGCTATTTCCTTGCAAGGAAGAGTCGCATTTACATTCATTTAAAGTGTAGACGAGGAATACATAATACTTCGCAAATCATATTATACCTTACCATGAAACATAGAAAGGAGAAGCAATATCGCGATTCAAGAATCACAAGAACTCTATTGCTACGATACGTAGACATCTGCAAACGCTATTTCCTTGCAAGAAAGTGTCGCATTTACATTCATTTGAAGTGTAGAAGAGGAATACATAACACTTCGCAAATCATATTATATCTTACCATGAAGCATGGAAATGAGGTGCGATATGTCGTTTTAAGAAGCATTAGAACTCTATCCCTACGATACGTAGACATCTGCAAACGCTATTTCCTTGCAAGGAAGAGTCGCATTTACATTCATTTGAAGTGTAGACGAAGAATACATGACACTTCGCAAATCATATTATATCTTACCATGAAACATAGAAATGAGATGCGATATCGCGTTTTAAGAAGCATCAGAAATTCAATGCTACGATACGTAGACATCTGCAAACGCTATTTCCTTGCAAGGAAGTGTCGCATTTACATTCATTTGAAGTGTAGAAGAGGAATACATAACACTTCGCAAATCATATTATATCTTACCATGAAGCATGGAAATGAGATGCGATATCGCGTTTTAAGAAGCATCAGAAATGCAATGCTACGATACGTAGACATCTGCAAACGCTATTTCCTTGCAAGGAAGTGTCGCATTTACATTCATTTGAAGTGTAGACGAGGAATACATAACACTTCGCAAATCATATTATACCTTACCAGTAAACATAGAAATGAGAAGCAATATCGCGATTTACGAATCATAAGAACTCTATTGCTACGATACGTAGACATCTGCAAACGCTATTTCCTTGCAAGGAAGTGCCGCATTTACATTCATTTGAATCGTAGACGAGGAATGCATAACACTTCGCAATGAATATTATATCTTACCATGAAACGTAGAAATGGGATTCGAAATCGCGTTTTAAGAAGCATTAGAACTCTAGTGCTACGATACCTAGACATCTGCAAACGCTATTTCCTAGCGTGCAAGTGTCGCATTCTCATTCATTTGAAGTGTAGACGAGGAATACATGACACTTGGCAAATCTTATTATATCTTACCATGAAACATAGTAATGAGATGCGATATCGCGTTTTAAGAAGCATCAGAAATGCAATGCTACGATACGTAGACATCTCAAAACGCTATTTCCTTGCAAGGAAGTGTCGCATTTACATTCATTTGAAGTGTAGAATAGGAATACATAACACATCGCAAATCATATTATATCTTACCATGAAGCATGGAAATGAGATGCGATATCGCGTTTTAAGAAGCATTGGAAGTCTATTGCTACGATAGGTAGACATTTGCAAACGCTACTTCCTTGCAAGGAAGTGTCGCATTTACATTCATTTGAAGTGTAGGCGAGGAATACATAACACTTCGCAATGAATATTACATCTTATCATGAAACATAGAAATGAGATGCGATATCTTGTTTTAAGAAGCATTTGAACACTATTGCTTCGATACGTAGACATCTGCAAACGCTATTTCCTAGCAAGGAAGTGTCGCATTTACATGCATTTGAATTGTAGACGAGGAATGCATAACACTTCGCAATGAATATTATATCTTATCATGAAACATAGAAATGAGATGCGAAATCGCGTTTTAAGAAGCATGAGAACACTATTGCTACGATAGGTAGACATTTGCAATCGCTACTTCCTTGCAAGGAAGTGTCGCACTTACATTCATTTGAAGTGTAGACGAGGAATACATAAAACTTCGCAAATCATATTATATCTTACCATGAAACATAGAAATGAGATGCGATATCGCGTTTTAAGAAGCATTAGAACTCTATTGCTAAGATACCTATACATCTGCAGACGCTAATTCCTAGCAAGGAAGTGTCTCATTTACATTCATTTGAAGTGTAGAAGAGGAATACATAACACTTCGCAAATCATATTATATTTTACCATGAAGCATGGAAATGAGATGCCATATCGCGTTTTAAGAAGCATTAGAACTCTATTGCTACGATACGTAGACATCTGCAAACGCTATTTCCTTGCAAGGAAGAGTCGCATTTACATTCATTTAAAGTGTAGACGAGGAATACATAATACTTCGCAAATCATATTATACCTTACCATGAAACATAGAAAGGAGAAGCAATATCGCGATTCAAGAATCACAAGAACTCTATTGCTACGATACGTAGACATCTGCAAACGCTATTTCCTTGCAAGAAAGTGTCGCATTTACATTCATTTGAAGTGTAGAAGAGGAATACATAACACTTCGCAAATCATATTATATCTTACCATGAAGCATGGAAATGAGGTGCGATATGTCGTTTTAAGAAGCATTAGAACTCTATCCCTACGATACGTAGACATCTGCAAACTCTATTTCCTAGCGAGGAAGTGTCGCATTTACATTCATTTGAAGTGTAGAAGAGGAATACATAACACTTCGCAAATCATATTATATCTTACCATGAAGCATGGAAATGGGATGCGATATCGCGTTTTAAGAAGCATTAGAACTCTATTGCTACGATACGTAGACATCTGCAAACGCTATTTCCTTGCAAGGAAGAGTCGCATTTACATTCATTTGAAGTGTAGACGAAGAATACATGACACTTCGCAAATCATATTATATCTTACCATGAAACATAGAAATGAGATGCGATATCGCGTTTTAAGAAGCATTAGAACACTATTGCTACGATAGGTAGACATTTGCAAACGCTACTTCCTTGCAAGGAAGTGTCGCACTTCCATTCATTTGAAGTGTAGAAGAGGAATACATAACACTTCGCAAATCATATTATATCTTACCATGAAGCATGGAAATGGGATGCCATATCGCGTTTTAAGAAGCATTAGAACTCTATTGCTACGATACGTAGACATCTGCAAACGCTATTTCCTTGCAAGGAAGAGTCGCATTTACATTCATTTGAAGTGTAGACGAAGAATACATGACACTTCGCAAATCATATTATATCTTACCATGAAACATAGAAATGGGATGCGATATCGCGTTTTAAGAAGCATTATAAATCTATTGCTACGATACGTAGACATCTGCAAACGCCATTTCCTAGCGAGGAAGAGTGGCATTCACATTCATTTGAAGTGTAGACGAGGAATACATAACACTTCGCATATCATATTATATCTTACCATGAAACATAGAAATGAGATGCGATATCGCGTTTTAAGAAGCATCAGAAATTCAATGCTACGATACGTAGACATCTGCAAACGCTATTTCCTTGCAAGGAAGTGTCGCATTTACATTCATTTGAAGTGTAGAAGAGGAATACATAACACTTCGCAAATCATATTATATCTTACCATGAAGCATGGAAATGGGGATGCCATATCGCGTTTTAAGAAGCATTAGAACTCTATTACTACGATACGTAGACATCTGCAAACGCTATTTCCTTGCAAGCAAGAGTCGCATTTACATTCATTTGAAGAGTAGACGAGGAATACATAACACTTCGCACATCATATTATATCTTACCATGAAACATAGAAATGAGATGCGATATCGCGTTTTCAGAAGCATCAGATATTCAATGCTACGATACGTAGACATCTGCAAACGCTATTTCCTTGCAAGGAAGTGTCGCATTTACATTCATTTGAAGTGTAGACGAGGAATACATAACACTTCGCAAATCATATTATACCTTACCGTGAAACATAGAAAGGAGAAGCAATATCGCGATTTAAGAATCACAAGAACTCTATTGCTACGATACGTAGACATCTGCAAACGCTATTTCCTTGCAAGAAAGTGTCGCATTTACATTCATTTGAAGTGTAGAAGAGGAATACATAACACTTAGCAAATCATATTATATCTTACCATGAAACATGGAAATGAGATGCGATATCGCGTTTTAAGAAGCATTAGAACTCTATTGCTACGATACGTAGACATCTGCAAACGCTATTTCCTTGCAAGGAAGAGTCGCATTTACATTCATTTGAAGTGTAGACGAAGAATACATGACACTTCGCAAATCATATTATATCTTACCATGAAACATAGAAATGGGATGCGATATCGCGTTTTAAGAAGCATTAGAAATCTATTGCTACGATACGTAGACATC
This sequence comes from Xylocopa sonorina, assembly GCF_050948175.1. Taxonomy (NCBI): domain Eukaryota; kingdom Metazoa; phylum Arthropoda; class Insecta; order Hymenoptera; family Apidae; genus Xylocopa; species Xylocopa sonorina. The sequence goes on along the minus strand of NW_027490225.1, from coordinate 811,158 downwards.
TGCAAACGCCATTTCCTAGCGAGGAAGAGTGGCATTCACATTCATTTGAAGTGTAGACGAGGAATACATAACACTTCGCATATCATATTATATCTTACCATGAAACATAGAAATGAGATGCGATATCGCGTTTTAAGAAGCATCAGAAATTCAATGCTACGATACGTAGACATCTGCAAACGCTATTTCCTTGCAAGGAAGTGTCGCATTTACATTCATTTGAAGTGTAGAAGAGGAATACATAACACTTCGCAAATCATATTATATCTTACCATGAAGCATGGAAATGGGATGCCATATCGCGTTTTAAGAAGCATTAGAACTCTATTACTACGATACGTAGACATCTGCAAACGCTATTTCCTTGCAAGCAAGAGTCGCATTTACATTCATTTGAAGAGTAGACGAGGAATACATAACACTTCGCACATCATATTATATCTTACCATGAAACATAGAAATGAGATGCGATATCGCGTTTTCAGAAGCATCAGATATTCAATGCTACGATACGTAGACATCTGCAAACGCTATTTCCTTGCAAGGAAGTGTCGCATTTACATTCATTTGAAGTGTAGACGAGGAATACATAACACTTCGCAAATCATATTATACCTTACCGTGAAACATAGAAAGGAGAAGCAATATCGCGATTTAAGAATCACAAGAACTCTATTGCTACGATACGTAGACATCTGCAAACGCTATTTCCTTGCAAGAAAGTGTCGCATTTACATTCATTTGAAGCGTAGAAGAGGAATACATAACACTTAGCAAATCATATTATATCTTACCATGAAACATGGAAATGAGATGCGATATCGCGTTTTAAGAAGCATTAGAACTCTATTGCTACGATACGTAGACATCTGCAAACGCTATTTCCTTGCAAGGAAGAGTCGCATTTACATTCATTTGAAGTGTAGACGAAGAATACATGACACTTCGCAAATCATATTATATCTTACCATGAAACATAGAAATGGGATGCGATATCGCGTTTTAAGAAGCATTAGAAATCTATTGCTACGATACGTAGACATCTGCAAACGCCATTTCCTAGCGAGGAAGAGTGGCATTCACATTCATTTGAAGTGTAGACGAGGAATACATAACGCTTCGCATATCATATTATATCTTACCATGAAACATAGAAATGAGATGCGATATCGCGTTTTAAGAAGCATCAGAAATTCAATGCTACGATACGTAGACATCTGCAAACGCTATTTCCTTGCAAGGAAGTGTCGCATTTACATTCATTTGAAGTGTAGAAGAGGAATACATAACACTTCGCAAATCATATTATATCTTACCATGAAGCATGGAAATGAGATGCGATATCGCGTTTTAAGAAGCATCAGAAATGCAATGCTACGATACGTAGACATCTGCAAACGCTATTTCCTTGCAAGGAAGTGCCGCATTTACATTCATTTGAATCGTAGACGAGGAATGCATAACACTTCGCAATGAATATTATATCCTACCATGAAACGTAGAAATGGGATGCGAAATCGCGTTTTAAGAAGCATTAGAACTCTAGTGCTACGATACCTAGACATCTGCAAACGCTATTTCCTAGCGTGCAAGTGTCGCATTCTCATTCATTTGAAGTGTAGACGAGGAATACATGACACTTGGCAAATCTTATTATATCTTACCATGAAACATAGTAATGAGATGCGATATCGCGTTTTAAGAAGCATCAGAAATGCAATGCTACGATACGTAGACATCTGCAAACGCTATTTCCTTGCAAGGAAGAGTCGCATTTACATTCATTTAAAGTGTAGACGAGGAATACATAATACTTCGCAAATCATATTATACCTTACCATGAAACATAGAAATGAGAAGCAATATCGCGATTTAAGAATCATAAGAACTCTATTGCTACGATACGTAGACATGTGCAAACGCTATTTCCTTGCAAGGAAGTGTCGCATTTACATTCATTTGAAGTGTAGAAGAGGAATACATAACACTTCGCAAATCATATTATATTTTACCATGAAACATAGAAATCAGATGCGATATCGCGTTTTAAGAAGCATTGGAAATCTATTGCTACGATACGTAGACATCTGCAAACGCTATTTCCTAGCGAGGAAGTGTCGCATTCACATTCATTTGAAGTGTAGACGTGGAATACATAACACTTTGCAAATCATATTATTTCTTACCATGAAACACAGAAATGAGATGCGATATCGCGTTTTAAGGAGCATTAGAACTCTATTGCTACGATACGTAGACATCTGCAAACGCTATTTCCGTGCAAGGAAGTGTCTCATTTACATTCATTTGAAGTGTAGAAGAGGAATACATAACACTTCGCAAATCATATTATATTTTACCATGAAGCATGGAAATGAGATGCCATATCGCGTTTTAAGAAGCATTAGAACTCTATTGCTACGATACGTAGACATCTGCAAACGCTATTTCCTTGCAAGGAAGAGTCGCATTTACATTCATTTAAAGTGTAGACGAGGAATACATAATACTTCGCAAATCATATTATACCTTACCATGAAACGTAGAAAGGAGAAGCAATATCGCGATTCAAGAATCACAAGAACTCTATTGCTACGATACGTAGACATCTGCAAACGCTATTTCCTTGCAAGAAAGTGTCGCATTTACATTCATTTGAAGTGTAGAAGAGGAATACATAACACTTCGCAAATCATATTATATCTTACCATGAAGCATGGAAATGAGGTGCGATATGTCGTTTTAAGAAGCATTAGAACTCTATCCCTACGATACGTAGACATCTGCAAACGCTATTTCCTTGCAAGGAAGAGTCGCATTTACATTCATTTGAAGTGTAGACGAAGAATACATGACACTTCGCAAATCATATTATATCTTACCATGAAACATAGAAATGAGATGCGATATCGCGTTTTAAGAAGCATCAGAAATTCAATGCTACGATACGTAGACATCTGCAAACGCTATTTCCTTGCAAGGAAGTGTCGCATTTACATTCATTTGAAGTGTAGAAGAGGAATACATAACACTTCGCAAATCATATTATATCTTACCATGAAGCATGGAAATGAGATGCGATATCGCGTTTTAAGAAGCATCAGAAATGCAATGCTACGATACGTAGACATCTGCAAACGCTATTTCCTTGCAAGGAAGTGTCGCATTTACATTCATTTGAAGTGTAGACGAGGAATACATAACACTTCGCAAATCATATTATACCTTACCAGTAAACATAGAAATGAGAAGCAATATCGCGATTTACGAATCATAAGAACTCTATTGCTACGATACGTAGACATCTGCAAACGCTATTTCCTTGCAAGGAAGTGCCGCATTTACATTCATTTGAATCGTAGACGAGGAATGCATAACACTTCGCAATGAATATTATATCTTACCATGAAACGTAGAAATGGGATTCGAAATCGCGTTTTAAGAAGCATTAGAACTCTAGTGCTACGATACCTAGACATCTGCAAACGCTATTTCCTAGCGTGCAAGTGTCGCATTCTCATTCATTTGAAGTGTAGACGAGGAATACATGACACTTGGCAAATCTTATTATATCTTACCATGAAACATAGTAATGAGATGCGATATCGCGTTTTAAGTAGCATCAGAAATGCAATGCTACGATACGTAGACATCTCAAAACGCTATTTCCTTGCAAGGAAGTGTCGCATTTACATTCATTTGAAGTGTAGAATAGGAATACATAACACATCGCAAATCATATTATATCTTACCATGAAGCATGGAAATGAGATGCGATATCGCGTTTTAAGAAGCATTGGAAGTCTATTGCTACGATAGGTAGACATTTGCAAACGCTACTTCCTTGCAAGGAAGTGTCGCATTTACATTCATTTGAAGTGTAGGCGAGGAATACATAACACTTCGCAATGAATATTACATCTTATCATGAAACATAGAAATGAGATGCGATATCTTGTTTTAAGAAGCATTTGAACACTATTGCTTCGATACGTAGACATCTGCAAACGCTATTTCCTAGCAAGGAAGTGTCGCATTTACATGCATTTGAATTGTAGACGAGGAATGCATAACACTTCGCAATGAATATTATATCTTATCATGAAACATAGAAATGAGATGCGAAATCGCGTTTTAAGAAGCATGAGAACACTATTGCTACGATAGGTAGACATTTGCAATCGCTACTTCCTTGCAAGGAAGTGTCGCACTTACATTCATTTGAAGTGTAGACGAGGAATACATAAAACTTCGCAAATCATATTATATCTTACCATGAAACATAGAAATGAGATGCGATATCGCGTTTTAAGAAGCATTAGAACTCTATTGCTAAGATACCTATACATCTGCAGACGCTAATTCCTAGCAAGGAAGTGTCGCATTTTCATCCATTTGAATCGTAGACGAGGAATGCATAACACTTCGCAATGAATATTATATCTTACCATGAAACATAGAAATGAGGTGCGATATGTCGTTTTAAGAAGCATTAGAACCCTATCCCTACGATACGTAGACATCTGCAAACGCTATTTCCTTGCAAGGAAGTGTCGCATTTACATTCATTTGAAGTGTAGAAGAGGAATACATAACACTTCGCAAATCATATTATATCTTACCATGAAGCATGGAAATGAGATGTGATATCGCGTTTTAAGAAGCATTAGAACTCTATTGCTACGATACGTAGACATCTGCAAACGCTATTTCCTTGCAAGGAAGAGTCGCATTTACATTCATTTGAAGTGTAGCCGAGGAATACATGACACTTCGCAAATCATATTATATCTTACCATGAAACATAGAAATGAGATGCGATATCGCGTTTTAAGAAGCATTAGAACTCTATTGCTACGATACCTATACATCTGCAAACGCCATTTCCTAGCGAGGAAGAGTCGCATTCACATTCATTTGAAGTGTAGACGAGGAATACATAACACTTCGCATATCATATTATATCGTACCATGAAACATAGAAATGAGATGCGATATCGCGTTCTATGAATCACAAGAACTCTATTGCTGTGATACGTAGACATCTGCAAACGCTATTTCCTTGCAAGGAAGTGTCGCATTTACATTCATTTGAATCGTAGACGAGAAATGCATAACACTTCGCAATGAATATTATATCTTATCATGTGACATAGATATGAGATGCAATATCTCGTTTTAAGAAGCATTTGAACTCTATTGCTTCAATACGTAGACATCTGCAAACGCTATTTCCTAGCAAGGAAGTGTCGCATTTACATTCACTTGTAGTGCAGGCGAGGAATACATAACACTTCGCAATGAATATTATATCTTACCATGAAGCATGGAAATGAGATGCGATATCGCGTTTTAAGAAGCATTAGAACTCTATTGCTACGATACCTAGACATCTGCAAACGCTATTTCCTAGCAAGGAAGTGTCGCAATTACATTCATTTGAAGTGTAGACGAGGACTACATAACACTTCGCAAATCATATTATATCTTACCATGAAACATAGAAATGAGATGCGATATCGCGTTTTAAGAATCATAAGAACTCTATTGCTAGGATACGTAGACATCTGCAAACGCTATTTCCTTGCAAGGAAGTGTCGCATTTACATTCATTTGAAGTGTAGACGAGGAATACATAACACTTCCCCAATCATATTATATCTTACCATGAAACATAGAAATGAGATGCGATATCGCGTTTTAAGAATCATAAGAACTCTATTGCTAGGATACGTAGACATCTGCAAACGCTATCTCCTTGCAAGGAAGTGTCGCATTTACATTCATTTGAAGTGTAGACGAGGAATACATAACACTTCCCCAATCATATTATATCTTACCATGAAACATAGAAATGAGATGCGATATCGCGTTTTAAGAATCATAAGAACTCTATTGCTAGGATACGTAGACATCTGCAAACGCTATTTCTTAGCGAGGAAGTGTCGCATTTACATTCATTTGAAGTGTAGGCGAGGAATACATAACACTTCGCAATGAATATTACATCTTATCATGAAACATAGAAATGAGATGCGATATCTTGTTTTAAGAAGCATTTGAACACTATTGCTTCGATACGTAGACATCTGCAAACGCTATTTCCTAGCAAGGAAGTGTCGCATTTACATGCATTTGAATCGTAGACGAGGAATGCATAACACTTCGCAATGCATATTATATCTTATCATGAGACATAGAAATGAGGTGCGATATGTCGTTTTAAGAAGCATTAGAACTCTATCCCTACGCTACGTAGACATCTGCAAACGCTATTTCCTAGCAAGGAAGTGTCGCATTTACATTCATTTGTAGTGCAGGCGAGGAATACATAACACTTCGCAATGAATATTATATCTTACCATGAAGCATGGAAATGAGATGCGATATCGCGTTTTAAGAAGCATTAGAACTCTATTGCTACGATACCTAGACATCTGCAAACGCTATTTCCTAGCAAGGAAGTGTCGCAATTACATTCATTTGAAGTGTAGACGAGGACTACATAACACTTCGCAAATCATATTATATCTTACCATGAAACATAGAAATGAGATGCGATATCGCGTTTTAAGAATCATAAGAACTCTATTGCTAGGATACGTAGACATCTGCAAACGCTATTTCCTTGCAAGGAAGTGTCGCATTTACATTCATTTGAAGTGTAGACGAGGAATACATAACACTTCCCCAATCATATTATATCTTACCATGAAACATAGAAATGAGATGCGATATCGCATTTTAAGAATCATAAGAACTCTATTGCTAGGATACGTAGACATCTGCAAACGCTATTTCCTTGCAAGGAAGTGTCGCATTTACATTCATTTGAAGTGTAGACGAGGAATACATAACACTTCCCCAATCATATTATATCTTACCATGAAACTTGGAAATGAGATGCGATATCGCGTTTTAGGAAGCATTAGAACTCTATTGCTTCGATACGTAGACATCTGCAAACGCCATTTCCTAGCGAGGAAGAGTCGCATTCACATTCATTTGAAGTGTAGACGAGGAATACATAACACTTCGCATACCATATTATATCTTACCATGAAACATAGAAATGAGATGCGATATCGCGTTCTAAGAATCACAAGAACTCTATTGCTGTGATACGTAGACATCTGCAAACGCTATTTCCTTGCAAGGAAGTGTCGCATTTACATTCATTTGAATCGTAGACGAGGAATGCATAACACTTCGCAATGAATATTATATCTTATCATGAAACATAGATATGAGATGCAATGTCTCGTTTTAAGAAGCATTTGAACTCTATTGCTTCGATGCGTAGACATCTGCAAACGCTATTTCCTAGCAAGGAAGTGTCGCATTTACATTCATTTGAAGTGTAGGCGAGGAATACATAACACTTCGCAATGAATATTACATCTTGTCATGAAACATAGAAATGAGTTGCGATATCTTGTTTTAAGAAGCATTTGAACACTATTGCTTCGATATGTAGACATCTGCAAACGCTATTTCCTAGCAAGGAAGTGTCGCATTTTCATCCATTTGAATCGTAGACGAGGAATGCATAACACTTCGCAAATCATATTATATCTTACCATGAAACATAGAAATGAGATGCGATACCGCGTTTTAAGAAGCATCAGAAATTCAAAGCTACGATACGTAGACATCTGCAAACGCTATTTCCTTGCAAGGAAGTGTCGCATTTACATTCATTTGAATCGTAGACGAGAAATGCATAACACTTCGCAATGAATATTATGTCTTATCATGAAACATAGATATGAGATGCAATATCTCGTTCTAAGAAGCATTTGAACTCTATTGCTTCAATACGTAGACATATGCAAACGCTATTTCCTAGCAAGGAAGTGTCGCATTTACATGCATTTGAATCGTAGACGAGGAATGCATAACACTTCGCAATGCATATTATATCTTATCATGAAACATAGAAATGAGGTGCGATATGTCGTTTTAAGAAGCATTAGAACTCTATCCCTACGCTACGTAGACATCTGCAAACGCTATTTCCTAGCAAGGAAGTGTCGCATTTACATTCATTTGTAGTGTAGAAGAGGAACACATAACACTTCGCAAATCATATTATATTTTACCATGAAGCATGGAAATGAGATGCCATATCGCGTTTTAAGAAGCATTAGAACTCTATTGCTACGATACGTACACATCTGCAAACGCTATTTCCTTGCAAGGAAGAGTCGCATTCACATTCATTTGAAGTGTAGACGTGGAATACATAACACTTTGCAAATCATATTATTTCTTACCATGAAACACAGAAATGAGATGCGATATCGCGTTTTAAGGAGCATTAGAACTCTATTGCTACGATACGTAGACATCTGCAAACGCTATTTCCTTGCAAGGAAGTGTCGCATTTACATTCATTTGAAGTGTAGAAGAGGAACACATAACACTTCGCAAATCATATTATATTTTACCATGAAGCATGGAAATGAGATGCCATATCGCGTTTTAAGAAGCATTAGAACTCTATTGCTACGATACGTAGACATCTGCAAACGCTATTTCCTTGCAAGGAAGAGTCGCATTTACATTCATTTAAAGTGTAGACGAGGAATGCATAACACTTCGCAAATCATATTATATCTTACCATGAAACATAGAAATGAGATGCGATATCGCGTTTTAAGAAGCATCAGAAATTCAAAGCTACGATACGTAGACATCTGCAAACGCTATTTCCTTGCAAGGAAGTGTCGCATTTACATTCATTTGAATCGTAGACGAGAAATGCATAACACTTCGCAATGAATATTATGTCTTATCATGAAACATAGATATGAGATGCAATATCTCGTTCTAAGAAGCATTTGAACTCTATTGCTTCAATACGTAGACATATGCAAACGCTATTTCCTAGCAAGGAAGTGTCGCATTTACATGCATTTGAATTTTAGACGAGGAATGCATAACACTTCGCAATGAATATTATATCTTATCATGAAACATAGAAATGAGATGCGAAATCGCGTTTTAAGAAGCATGAGAACACTATTGCTACGATAGGTAGACATTTGCAATCGCTACTTCCTTGCAAGGAAGTGTCGCACTTACATTCATTTGAAGTGTAGACGAGGAATACATAAAACTTCGCAAATCATATTATATCTTACCATGAAACATAGAAATGAGATGCGATATCGCGTTTTAAGAAGCATTAGAACTCTATTGCTAAGATACCTGTACATCTGCAGACGCTAATTCCTAGCAAGGAAGTGTCGCATTTTCATCCATTTGAATCGTAGACGAGGAATGCATAACACTTCGCAATGAATATTATATCTTATCATGAAACATAGAAATGAGGTGCGATATGTCGTTTTAAGAAGCATTAGAACTCTATCCCTACGATACGTAGACATCTGCAAACGCTATTTCCTTGCAAGGAAGTGTCGCATTTACATTCATTTGAAGTGTAGAAGAGGAATACATAACACTTCGCAAATCATATTATATCTTACCATGAAGCATGGAAATGAGATGCGATATCGCGTTTTAAGAAGCATTAGAACTCTATTGCTACGATACCTAGTCATTTGCAGACGCTATTTCCTAGCAGGGAAGTGTGGCATTTACATTCATTTGAAGTGTAGACGAGGAATGCATTACACATCGCAATGAATATTATATCTTATCATGAAACATAGAAATGAGATGCGATATCTCGTTTTAAGAAGCATTAGAACTCTATCCCTACGATACGTGGACATCTGCAAACGCTATTTCCTTGCAAGGAAGAGTCGCATTTACATTCATTTGATGTGTAGACGAAGAATACATGACACTTCGCAAATCATATTATATCTTACCATGAAACATAGAAATGAGATGCGATATCGCGTTTTAAGAAGCATTAGAACTCTATTGCTACGATACCTAGACATTTGCAATCGCTACTTCCTTGCAAGGAAGTGTCGCACTTACATTCATTTGAAGTGTAGACGAGGAATACATAAAACTTCGCAAATCATATTATATCTTACCATGAAACATAGAAATGAGATGCGATATCGCGTTTTAAGAAGCATTAGAACTCTATTGCTAAGATACCTGTACATCTGCAAACGCTATTTCCTAGCAAGGAAGTGTCGCATTTACATGCATTTGAATCGTAGACGAGGAATGCATAACACTTCGCAATGCATATTATATCTTATCATGAAACATAGAAATGAGGTGCGATATGTCGTTTTAAGAAGCATTAGAACTCTATCCCTACGCTACGTAGACATCTGCAAACGCTATTTCCTAGCAAGGAAGTGTCGCATTTACATTCATTTGTAGTGTAGAAGAGGAACACATAACACTTCGCAAATCATATTATATTTTACCATGAAGCATGGAAATGAGATGCCATATCGCGTTTTAAGAAGCATTAGAACTCTATTGCTACGATACGTACACATCTGCAAACGCTATTTCCTTGCAAGGAAGAGTCGCATTCACATTCATTTGAAGTGTAGACGTGGAATACATAACACTTTGCAAATCATATTATTTCTTACCATGAAACACAGAAATGAGATGCGATATCGCGTTTTAGGAAGCATTAGAACTCTATTGCTTCGATACGTAGACATCTGCAAACGCTATTTCCTAGCAAGGAAGTGTCGCATTTTCATCCATTTGAATCGTAGACGAGGAATGCATAACACTTCGCAATGAATATTATATCTTATCATGAAACATAGAAATGAGGTGCGATATGTCGTTTTAAGAAGCATTAGAACTCTATCCCTACGATACGTAGACATCTGCAAACGCTATTTCCTTGCAAGGAAGTGTCGCATTTACATTCATTTGAAGTGTAGAAGAGGAATACATAACACTTCGCAAATCATATTATATCTTACCATGAAGCATGGAAATGAGATGTGATATCGCGTTTTAAGAAGCATTAGAACTCTATTGCTACGATACGTAGACATCTGCAAACGCTATTTCCTTGCAAGGAAGAGTCGCATTTACATTCATTTGAAGTGTAGCCGAGGAATACATGACACTTCGCAAATCATATTATATCTTACCATGAAACATAGAAATGAGATGCGATATCGCGTTTTAAGAAGCATTAGAACTCTATTGCTACGATACCTATACATCTGCAAACGCCATTTCCTAGCGAGGAAGAGTCGCATTCACATTCATTTGAAGTGTAGACGAGGAATACATAACACTTCGCATATCATATTATATCGTACCATGAAACATAGAAATGAGATGCGATATCGCGTTCTATGAATCACAAGAACTCTATTGCTGTGATACGTAGACATCTGCAAACGCTATTTCCTTGCAAGGAAGTGTCGCATTTACATTCATTTGAATCGTAGACGAGAAATGCATAACACTTCGCAATGAATATTATATCTTATCATGAAACATAGATATGAGATGCAATATCTCGTTTTAAGAAGCATTTGAACTCTATTGCTTCAATACGTAGACATCTGCAAACGCTATTTCCTAGCAAGGAAGTGTCGCATTTACATTCATTTGTAGTGCAGGCGAGGAATACATAACACTTCGCAATGAATATTATATCTTACCATGAAGCATGGAAATGAGATGCGATATCGCGTTTTAAGAAGCATTAGAACTCTATTGCTACGATACCTAGACATCTGCAAACGCTATTTCCTAGCAAGGAAGTGTCGCAATTACATTCATTTGAAGTGTAGACGAGGACTACATAACACTTCGCAAATCATATTATATCTTACCATGAAACATAGAAATGAGATGCGATATCGCGTTTTAAGAATCATAAGAACTCTATTGCTAGGATACGTAGACATCTGCAAACGCTATTTCCTTGCAAGAGAGTGTCGCATTTACATTCATTTGAAGTGTAGACGAGGAATACATAACACTTCCCCAATCATATTATATCTTACCATGAAACATAGAAATGAGATGCGATATCGCGTTTTAAGAATCATAAGAACTCTATTGCTAGGATACGTAGACATCTGCAAACGCTATTTCCTTGCAAGGAAGTGTCGCATTTACATTCATTTGAAGTGTAGACGAGGAATACATAACACTTCCCCAATCATATTATATCTTACCATGAAACATAGAAATGAGATGCGATATCGCGTTTTAAGAATCATAAGAACTCTATTGCTAGGATACGTAGACATCTGCAAACGCTATTTCTTAGCGAGGAAGTGTCGCATTTACATTCATTTGAAGTGTAGGCGAGGAATACATAACACTTCGCAAATCATATTATATCTTACCATGAAACATAGAAATGAGATGCGATATCGCGTTTTAAGAAGCATTAGAACTCTATTGCTACGATACGTAGACATCTGCAAACGCTATTTCCTTGCAAGGAAGTGTCGCATTCACATTCATATGAAGTGTAGACGAGGAATACATAACACTTCGCATATCATATTATACCTTACCATGAAACATAGAAATGAGATGCGATATCGCGTTCTAAGAATCACAAGAACTCTATTGCTGTGATACGTAGACGTCTGCAAACGCTATTTCCTTGCAAGGAAGTGTCGCATTTACATTCATTTGAAGTGTAGGCGAGGAATACATAACACTTCGCAATGAATATTACATCTTATCATGAAACATAGAAATGAGATGCGATATCTTGTTTTAAGAAGCATTTGAACACTATTGCTTCGATACGTAGACATCTGCAAACGCTATTTCCTAGCAAGGAAGTGTCGCATTTTCATCCATTTGAATCGTAGACGAGGAATGCATAACACTTCGCAATGAATATTATATCTTATCATGAAACATAGAAATGAGATGCGAAATCGCGTTTTAAGAAGCATGAGAACACTATTGCTACGATAGGTAGACATTTGCAATCGCTACTTCCTTGCAAGGAAGTGTCGCACTTACATTCATTTGAAGTGTAGACGAGGAATACATAAAACTTCGCAAATCATATTATATCTTACCATGAAACATAGAAATGAGATGCGATATCGCGTTTTAAGAAGCATTAGAACTCTATTGCTAAGATACCTATACATCTGCAGACGCTAATTCCTAGCAAGGAAGTGTCGCATTTTCATCCATTTGAATCGTAGACGAGGAATGCATAACACTTCGCAATGAATATTATATCTTACCATGAAACATAGAAATGAGGTGCGATATGTCGTTTTAAGAAGCATTAGAACCCTATCCCTACGATACGTAGACATCTGCAAACGCTATTTCCTTGCAAGGAAGTGTCGCATTTACATTCATTTGAAGTGTAGAAGAGGAATACATAACACTTCGCAAATTATATTATATCTTACCATGAAGCATGGAAATGAGATGTGATATCGCGTTTTAAGAAGCATTAGAACTCTATTGCTACGATACGTAGACATCTGCAAACGCTATTTCCTTGCAAGGAAGAGTCGCATTTACATTCATTTGAAGTGTAGCCGAGGAATACATGACACTTCGCAAATCATATTATATCTTACCATGAAACATAGAAATGAGATGCGATATCGCGTTTTAAGAAGCATTAGAACTCTATTGCTACGATACCTATACATCTGCAAACGCCATTTCCTAGCGAGGAAGAGTCGCATTCACATTCATTTGAAGTGTAGACGAGGAATACATAACACTTCGCATATCATATTATATCGTACCATGAAACATAGAAATGAGATGCGATATCGCGTTCTATGAATCACAAGAACTCTATTGCTGTGATACGTAGACATCTGCAAACGCTATTTCCTTGCAAGGAAGTGTCGCATTTACATTCATTTGAATCGTAGACGAGAAATGCATAACACTTCGCAATGAATATTATATCTTATCATGAAACATAGATATGAGATGCAATATCTCGTTTTAAGAAGCATTTGAACTCTATTGCTTCAATACGTAGACATCTGCAAACGCTATTTCCTAGCAAGGAAGTGTCGCATTTACATTCATTTGTAGTGCAGGCGAGGAATACATAACACTTCGCAATGAATATTATATCTTACCATGAAGCATGGAAATGAGATGCGATATCGCGTTTTAAGAAGCATTAGAACTCTATTGCTACGATACCTAGACATCTGCAAACGCTATTTCCTAGCAAGGAAGTGTCGCAATTACATTCATTTGAAGTGTAGACGAGGACTACATAACACTTCGCAAATCATATTATATCTTACCATGAAACATAGAAATGAGATGCGATATCGCGTTTTAAGAATCATAAGAACTCTATTGCTAGGATACGTAGACATCTGCAAACGCTATTTCCTTGCAAGGAAGTGTCGCATTTACATTCATTTGAAGTGTAGACGAGGAATACATAACACTTCCCCAATCATATTATATCTTACCATGAAACATAGAAATGAGATGCGATATCGCATTTTAAGAATCATAAGAACTCTATTGCTAGGATACGTAGACATCTGCAAACGCTATTTCCTTGCAAGGAAGTGTCGCATTTACATTCATTTGAAGTGTAGACGAGGAATACATAACACTTCCCCAATCATATTATATCTTACCATGAAACTTGGAAATGAGATGCGATATCGCGTTTTAGGAAGCATTAGAACACTATTGCTTCGATACGTAGACATCTGCAAACGCCATTTCCTAGCGAGGAGGAGTCGCATTCACATTCATTTGAAGTGTAGACGAGGAATACATAACACTTCGCATACCATATTATATCTTACCATGAAACATAGAAATGAGATGCGATATCGCGTTCTAAGAATCACAAGAACTCTATTGCTGTGATACGTAGACATCTGCAAACGCTACTTCCTTGCAAGGAAGTGTCGCATTTACATTCATTTGAAGTGTAGACGAGGAATACATAACACTTCCCCAATCATATTATATCTTGCCATGAAACTTGGAAATGAGATGCGATATCGCGTTTTAGGAAGCATTAGAACTCTATTGCTTCGATACGTAGACATCTGCAAACGCTATTTCCTAGCAAGGAAGTGTCGCATTTACATTCATTTGAAGTGTAGGCGAGGAATACATAACACTTGGCAACGAATATTACATCTTATCATGAAACATAGAAATGAGATGCGATATCTTGTTTTAAGAAGCATTTGAACACTATTGCTTCGATACGTAGACATCTGCAAACGCTATTTCCTAGCAAGGAAGTGTCGCATTTACATGCATTTGAATCGTAGACGAGGAATGCATAACACTTCGCAATGCATATTATATCTTATCATGAAACATAGAAATGAGGTGCGATATGTCGTTTTAAGAAGCATTAGAACTCTATCCCTACGCTACGTAGACATCTGCAAACGCTATTTCCTTGCAAGGAAGTGTCGCATTTACATTCATTTGAAGTGTAGAAGAGGAATACATAACACATCGCAAATCATATTATATCTTACCATGAAGCATGGAAATGAGATGCTATATCGCGTTTTAAGAAGCATTAGAACTCTATTGCTACGATACGTAGACACCTGCAAACGCTATTTCCTTGCAAGGAAGTGTCGCATTCACATTCATATGAAGTGTAGACGAGGAATACATAACACTTCGCATATCATATTATACCTTACCATGAAACATAGAAATGAGATGCGATATCGCGTTCTAAGAATCACAAGAACTCTATTGCTGTGATACGTAGACGTCTGCAAACGCTATTTCCTTGCAAGGAAGTGTCGCATTTACATTCATTTGAATCGTAGACGAGAAATGCATAACACTTCGCAATGAATATTATGTCTTATCATGAAACATAGATATGAGATGCAATATCTCGTTCTAAGAAGCATTTGAACTCTATTGCTTCAATACGTAGACATATGCAAACGCTATTTCCTAGCAAGGAAGTGTCGCATTTACATTCATTTGAAGTGTAGGCGAGGAATACATAACACTTCGCAATGGATATTACATCTTATCATGAAACATAGAAATGAGTTGCGATATCTTGTCTTAAGAGGCATTTGAACACTATTGCTTCGATACGTAGACATCTGCAAACGCTATTTCCTAGCAAGGAAGTGTCGCATTTTCATCCATTTGAATCGTAGACGAGGAATACATAACACTTCGCAATGAATATTATATCTTATCATGAAACATAGAAATGAGGTGCGATATGTCGTTTTAAGAAGCATTAGAACTCTATCCCTACGATACGTAGACATCTGCAAACGCTATTTCCTTGCAAGGAAGTGTCGCATTTACATTCATTTGAAGTGTAGAAGAGGAATACATAACACTTCGCAAATCATATTATATCTTACCATGAAGCATGGAAATGAGATGTGATATCGCGTTTTAAGAAGCATTAGAACTCTATTGCTACGATACGTAGACATCTGCAAACGCTATTTCCTTGCAAGGAAGAGTCGCATTTACATTCATTTGAAGTGTAGCCGAGGAATACATGACACTTCGCAAATCATATTATATCTTACCATGAAACATAGAAATGAGATGCGATATCGCGTTTTAAGAAGCATTAGAACTCTATTGCTACGATACCTATACATCTGCAGACGCTATTTCCTAGCAAGGTAGTGTCGCATTTACATTCATTTGAAGTGTATTCGTGGAATACGTGACACTTCGCAAATCATATTACATCTTACCATGAAACATAGAAATGAGATGCGATATCGCGTTTTAAGAAGCAATAGAAATCTATTGTTACGATACATAGACATCTGCAAACGCCATTTCCTAGCGAGGAAGAGTCGCATTCACATTCATTTGAAGTGTAGACGAGGAAGACATAACACTTCGCATATCATATTATATCGTGCCATGAAACATAGAAATGAGATGCGATATCGCGTTCTATGAATCACAAGAACTCTATTGCTGTGATACGTAGACATCTGCAAACGCTATTTCCTTGCAAGGAAGTGTCGCATTTACATTCATTTGAATCGTAGACGAGAAATGCATAACACTTCGCAATGAATATTATATCTTATCATGAAACATAGATATGAGATGCAATATCTCGTTTTAAGAAGCATTTGAACTCTATTGCTTCAATACGTAGACATCTGCAAACGCTATTTCCTAGCAAGGAAGGGTCGCATTTACATTCATTTGTAGTGCAGGCGAGGAATACATAACACTTCGCAATGAATATTATATCTTACCATGAAGCATGGAAATGAGATGCGATATCGCGTTTTAAGAATCATAAGAACTCTATTGCTAGGATTCGTAGACATCTGCAAACGCTATTTCCTTGCAAGGAAGTGTCGCATTTACATTCATTTGAAGTGTAGACGTGGAATGCATAACACTTCCCCAATCATATTATATCTTACCATGAAACATGGAAATGAGATGCGATATCGCGTTTTAGGAAGCATTAGAACTCTATTGCTTCGATACGTAGACATCTGCAAACGCTATTTCCTAGCAAGGAAGTGTCGCATTTACATTCATTTGAAGTGTAGGCGAGGAATACATAACACTTCGCAATGAATATTACATCTTATCATGAAACATAGAAATGAGATGCGATATCTTGTTTTAAGAAGCATTTGAACACTATTGCTTCGATACGTAGACATCTGCAAACGCTATTTCCTAGCAAGGAAGTGTCGCATTTACATGCATTTGAATCGTAGACGAGGAATGCATAACACTTCGCAATGCATATTATATCTTATCATGAAACATAGAAATGAGGTGCGATATGTCGTTTTAAGAAGCATTAGAACTCTATCCCTACGCTACGTAGACATCTGCAAACGCTATTTCCTTGCAAGGAAGTGTCGCATTTACATTCATTTGAAGTGTAGACGAGAAATGCATAACACTTCGCAATGAATATTATGTCTTATCATGAAACATAGATATGAGATGCAATATCTCGTTTTAAGAAGCATTTTAACTCTATTGCTTCAATACGTAGACATCTGCAAACGCTATTTCCTAGCAAGGAATTGTCGCATTTACATTCATTTGAAGTGTAGGCGAGGAATACATAACACTTCGCAATGAATATTACATCTTGTCATGAAACATAGAAATGAGTTGCGATATCTTGTTTTAAGAGGCATTTGAACACTATTGCTTCGATACGTAGACATCTGCAAACGCTATTTCCTAGCAAGGAAGTGTCGCATTTTCATCCATTTGAATCGTAGACGAGGAATGCATAACACTTCGCAATGAATATTATATCTTATCATGAAACATAGAAATGAGGTGCGATATGTCGTTTTAAGAAGCATTAGAACTCTATCCCTACGATACGTAGACATCTGCAAACGCTATTTCCTTGCAAGGAAGTGTCGCATTTACATTCATTTGAAGTGTATTCGTGGAATACATGACTCTTCGCAAATCATATTACATCTTATCATGAAACATAGAAATGAGATGCGATATCGCGTTTTAAGAAGCATTAGAAATCTATTGCTACGATACATAGACATCTGCAAACGCCATTTCCTAGCGAGGAAGAGTCGCATTCACATTCATTTGAAGTGTAGAGGAGGAATACATAACACTTCGCATATCATATTATATCTTACCATGAAACATAGAAATGAGATGCGATATCGCGTTCTAAGAATCACAAGAACTCTATTGCTGTGATACGTAGACATCTGCAAACGCTATTTCCTTGCAAGGAAGTATCGCATTTACATTCATTTGAATCGTAGACGAGAAATGCATAACACTTCGCAATGTATATTTTATCTTATCATGAAACATAGATATGAGATGCAATATCGCGTTTTAAGAAGCATTAGAACTCTATTGCTACGACACGTAGACATCTGCAAACGCTATTACCTAGCGAGGAAGTGTAGCATTTACATTCATTTGAAGTGTAGACGAGGAATACATGATACTTCGCAAATCATATTATATCTTACCATGAAACGTAGAAATGAGATGCGATATCGCGTTCTAAGAATCACAAGAACTCTATTGCTGTGATACGTAGACATCTGCAAACGCTATTTCTTTGCAAGGAAGTGTCGCATTTACATTCATTTGAATCGTAGACGAGGAATGCATAACACTTCGCAATGAATATTATATCTTATCATGAAACATAGATATGAGATGCAATATCTCGTTTTAAGAAGCATTTGAACTCTATTGCTTCGATACGTAGTCATCTGCAAACGCTATTTCCTAGCAAGGAATTGTCGCATTTACATTCATTTGAAGTGTAGGCGAGGAATACATAACACTTCGCAATGAATATTACATCTTGTCATGAAACATAGAAATGAGTTGCGATATCTTGTTTTAAGAAGCATTTGAACACTATTGCTTCGATACGTAGACATCTGCAAACGCTATTTCCTAGCAAGGAAGTGTCGCATTTACATTCATTTGAAGTGTAGGCGAGGAATACATAACACTTCGCAATGAATATTACATCTTATCATGAAACATAGAAATGAGTTGCGATATCTTGTTTTAAGAAGCATTTCAACACTATTGCTTCGACATGTAGACATCTGCAAACGCTAGTTCCTAGCAAGGAAGTGTCGCATTTTCATCCATTTGAATCGTAGACGAGGAATGCATAACACTTCGCAATGAATATAATATCTTATCGTGAAACATAGAAATGAGGTGCGATATGTCGATTTAAGAAGCATTAGAACTCTATCCCTACGATACGTAGACATCTGCAAACGCTATTTCCTTGCAAGGAAGTGTCGCATTTACATTCGTTTGAAGTGTAGAAGAGGAATACATAACACTTCGCAAATCATATTATATCTTACCATGAAACATAGGAATCAGATGCGATATCGCGTTTTAAGAAGCATTGCAAATCTATTGCTACGATACGTAGACATCTGCAAACGCTATTTCCTAGCGAGGAAGTGTTGCATTTACATTCATTTGAAGTGTAGACGAGGAATACATGATACTTCGCAAATCATATTATATCTTACCATGAAACATAGAAATGAGATGCGATATCGCGTTTTAAGAATCATAAGAACTCTATTGCTACGATACGTAGACATCTGGAAACGCTGTTTCCTTGCAAGGAAGTGTCGCATTTTCATCCATTTGAATCGTAGACGAGGAATGCATAACACTTCGCAAATCATATTATATCTTACCATGAAACATAGAAATGAGATGCGATATCGCGTTTTAAGAAGCATTAGAAATCTATTGCTACGATACGTAGACATCTGCAAACGCTATTTCCTAGCGAGGAAGTGTTGCATTTACATTCATTTGAAGTGTAGACGAGGAATACATGATACTTCGCAAATCATATTATATCTTACCATGAAACATAGAAATGAGATGCGATATCGCGTTTTAAGAATCATAAGAACTCTATTGCTACGATACGTAGACATCTGGAAACGCTGTTTCCTTGCAAGGAAGTGTCGCATTTACATACATTTGAAGTGTAGGCGAGGAATACATAACACTTCACAAATCATATTATATTTTACCATGAAACATAGAAATGAGATGCGATGTCGCGTTTTAAGAAGCATTAGAACTCTATTGCTACGATACCTAGACATCTGCAAACGCTATTTCCTTGCAAGGAAGAGTCGCATTTACATTCATTTGAATCGTAGACGAGGAATGCATAACACTTCGCAATGAATATTATATCTTACCATGAAACATAGAAATGAGATGCGATATCGCGTATTAAGAAGCATTAGAACTCTATTGCTACGATATCTAGACATCTGCAGACGCTATTTCCTAGCGAGGAAATGTCGCATTCACATTCATTTGAAGTGTAGACGAGGAATACATAACACTTCGCAAATCATATTATATCTTACCATGAAACATAGAAATGAGATGCGATATCGCGTTTTAAGAAGCATTAGAACACTATTGCTACGATAGGTAGACATCTGCAAACGCTATTTCCTTACAAGGAAGTGTCGCATTTACATTCATTTGAAGTGTAGACGAGGAATACATAACACTTCGCAAATCATATTATATCTTACCATGAAACATAGAAATGAGATGCGATATCGCGTTTTAAGAAGCATTAGAAATCTATTGCTACGATACGTAGACATCTGCAAACGCTATTACCTAGCGAGGAAGTGTTGCATTTACATTCATTTGAAGTGTAGACGAGGAATACATAACACTTCGCAAATCATATTATATCTTACCATGAAACATAGAAATGAGATGCGATATCGCGTTTTAAGAAGCATTAGAAATCTATTGCTACGATACGTAGACATCTGCAAACGCTATTACCTTGCAAGGAAGTGTCGCATTTACATTCATTTGAATCGTAGACGAGGAATGCATAACACTTCGCAAATCATATTATATCTTACCATGAAACATAGAAATGAGATGCGATATCGCGTTTTAAGAAGCATTAGAAATCTATTGCTACGATACGTAGACATCTGCAAACGCTATTTCCTAGCGAGGAAGTGTTGCATTTACATTCATTTGAAGTGTAGACGAGGAATACATGATACTTCGCAAATCATATTATATCTTACCATGAAACATAGAAATGAGATGCGATATCGCGTTTTAAGGATCATAAGAACTCTATTGCTACGATACGTAGACATCTGGAAACGCTGTTTCCTTGCAAGGAAGTGTCGCATTTACATACATTTGAAGTGTAGGCGAGGAATACATAACACTTCACAAATCATATTATATTTTACCATGAAACATAGAAATGAGATGCGATGTCGCGTTTTAAGAAGCATTAGAACTCTATTGCTACGATACCTAGACATCTGCAGACGCTATTTCCTAGCAAGGAAGTGTCGAATTTACATTCATTTGAAGTTTAGACGAGGAATACACTACACTTCGCAAATCATATTATATCTTACCATGAAGCATAGAAATGAGATGCGATATCGCGTTTTAAGAAGCATTAGAACTCTATTGCTACGATATCTAGACATCTGCAGACGCTATTTCCTAGCGAGGAAATGTCGCATTCACATTCATTTGAAGTGTAGACGTGGAATACATAACACTTCGCAAATCATATTATATCTTACCATGAAACATAGAAATGAGATGCGATATCGCGATTTAAGAAGCATTAGAGCTCTATTCCTACGATAGGTAGACATCTGCAAACGCTATTTCCTTGCAAGGAAGAGTCGCATTTACATTCATTTGAATCGTAGACGAGGAATGCATAACACTTCGCAATGAATATTATATCTTACCATGAAACATGGAAATGAGATGCGATATCGCGTATTAAGAAGCATTAGAACTCTATTGCTACGATATCTAGACATCTGCAGACGCTATTTCCTAGCGAGGAAATGTCGCATTCACATTCATTTGAAGTGTAGACGAGGAATACATAACACTTCGCAAATCATATTATATCTTACCATGAAACATAGAAATGAGATGCGATATCGCGTTTTAAGAAGCATTAGAACACTATTGCTACGATAGGTAGACATCTGCAAACGCTATTTCCTTACAAGGAAGTGTCGCATTTACATTCATTTGAAGTGTAGACGAGGAATACATAACACTTCGCAAATCATATTATATCTTACCATGAAACATAGAAATGAGATGCGATATCGCGTTTTAAGAAGCATTAGAAATCTATTGCTACGATACGTAGACATCTGCAAACGCTATTACCTAGCGAGGAAGTGTTGCATTTACATTCATTTGAAGTGTAGACGAGGAATACATGATACTTCGCAAATCATATTATATCTTACCATGAAACATAGAAAAGAGATGCGATATCGCGTTTTAAGAATCACAAGAACTCTATTGCTGTGATACGTAGACATCTGCTAACGCTATTTCCTTGCAAGGAAGTGTGGCATTTACATTCATTTGAATCGTAGACGAGGAATGCATAACACTTCGCAATGAATATTATATCTTATCATGAAGCATAGATATGAGATGCAATATCGCGTTTTAAGAAGCATTTGAGCTCTATTGCTTCGATACGTAGACATCTGCAAACGCTATTTCCTAGCAAGGAAGTGTCGCATTTACATTCATTTGAAGTGTAGGCGAGGAATACATAACACTTCGCAATGAATATTACATCTTGTCATGAAACATAGAAATGAGTTGCGATATCTTGTTTTAAGAAGCATTTGAACACTATTGCTTCGATACGTAGACATCTGCAAACGCTATTTCCTAGCAAGGAAGTGTCGCATTTACATACATTTGAAGTGTAGGCGAGGAATACATAACACTTCACAAATCATATTATATTTTACCATGAAACATAGAAATGAGATGCGATGTCGCGTTTTAAGAAGCATTAGAACTCTATTGCTACGATACCTAGACATCTGCAGACGCTATTTCCTAGCAAGGAAGTGTCGAATTTACATTCATTTGAAGTTTAAACGAGGGATACACTACACTTCGCAAATCATATTATATCTTACCATGAAGCATAGAAATGAGATGCGATATCGCGTTTTAAGAAGCATTAGAACTCTATTGCTACGATATCTAGACATCTGCAGACGCTATTTCCTAGCGAGGAAATGTCGCATTCACATTCATTTGAAGTGTAGACGAGGAATACACTACACTTCGCAAATCATATTATATCTTACCATGAAACATAGAAATGAGATGCGATATCGCGTTTTAAGAAGCATTAGAACTCTATTGCTACGATAGGTAGACATCTGCAAACGCTATTTCCTTGCAAGGAAGAGCCGCATTTACATTCATTTGAATCGTAGACGAGGAATGCATAACACTTCGCAATGAATATTATATCTTACCATGAAACATAGAAATGAGATGCGATATCGCGTATTAAGAAGCATTAGAACTCTATTGCTACGATATCTAGACATCTGCAGACGCTATTTCCTAGCGAGGAAATGTCGCATTCACATTCATTTGAAGTGTAGACGAGGAATACATAACACTTCGCAAATCATATTATATCTTACCATGAAACATAGAAATGAGATGCGATATCGCGTTTTAAGAAGCATTAGAACTCTATTGCTACGATAGGTAGACATCTGCAAACGCTATTTCCTTACAAGGAAGTGTCGCATTTACATTCATTTGAAGTGTAGACGAGGAATACATAACACTTCGCAAATCATATTATATCTTACCATGAAACATAGAAATGAGATGCGATATCGCGTTTTAAGAAGCATTAGAAATCTATTACTACGATACGTAGACATCTGCAAACGCTATTACCTAGCGAGGAAGTGTTGCATTTACATTCATTTGAAGTGTAGACGAGGAATACATGATACTTCGCAAATCATATTATATCTTACCATGAAACATAGAAATGAGATGCGATATCGCGTTCTAAGAATCACAAGAACTCTATTGCTGTGATACGTAGACATCTGCAAACGCTATTTCCTTGCAAGGAAGTGTCGCATTTACATTCATTTGAATCGTAGACGAGGAATGCATAACACTTCGCAATGAATATTATATCTTACCATGAAACATAGAAATGAGATGCGATATCGCGATTTAAGAAGCATTAGAACTCTATTGCTACGATAGGTAGACATCTGCAAACGCTATTTCCTAGCAAGGAAGTGTCGCATTTACATTCATTTGAAGTGTAGGCGAGGAATACATAACACTTCGCAATGAATATTACATCTTGTCATGAGACATAGAAATGAGTTGCGATATCTTGTTTTAAGAAGCATTTGAACACTATTGCTTCGATACGTAGACATCTGCAAACGCTATTTCCTAGCAAGGAAGTGTCGCATTTACATTCATTTGAAGTGTAGGCGAGGAATACATAACACTTCGCAATGAATATTACATCTTATCATGAAACATAGAAATGAGTTGCGATATCTTGTTTTAAGAAGCATTTCAACACTATTGCTTCGATACGTAGACATCTGCAAACGCTATTTCCTAGCAAGGAAGTGTCGCATTTTCATCCATTTGAATCGTAGACGAGGAATGCATAACACTTCGCAAATCATATTATATTTTACCATGAAACATAGAAATGAGATGCGATGTCGCGTTTTAAGAAGCATTAGAACTCTATTGCTACGATACCTAGACATCTGCAGACGCTATTTCCTAGCAAGGAAGTGTCGAATTTACATTCATTTGAAGTTTAGACGAGGAATACACTACACTTCGCAAATCATATTATATCTTACCATGAAGCATAGAAATGAGATGCGATATCGCGTTTTAAGAAGCATTAGAACTCTATTGCTACGATATCTAGACATCTGCAGACGCTATTTCCTAGCGAGGAAATGTCGCATTCACATTCATTTGAAGTGTAGACGTGGAATACATAACACTTCGCAAATCATATTATATCTTACCATGAAACATAGAAATGAGATGCGATATCGCGATTTAAGAAGCATTAGAACTCTATTGCTACGATAGGTAGACATCTGCAAACGCTATTTCCTTGCAAGGAAGAGTCGCATTTACATTCATTTGAATCGTAGACGAGGAATGCATAACACTTCGCAATGAATATTATATCTTACCATGAAACATAGAAATGAGATGCGATATCGCGTATTAAGAAGCATTAGAACTCTATTGCTACGATATCTAGACATCTGCAGACGCTATTTCCTAGCAAGGAAGTGTCGCATTTTCATCCATTTGAATCGTAGACGAGGAATGCATAACACTTCGCAAATCATATTATATCTTACCATGAAACATAGAAATGAGATGCGATATCGCGTTTTAAGAATCATAAGAACTCTATTGCTACGATACGTAGACATCTGGAAACGCTGTTTCCTTGCAAGGAAGTGTCGCATTTACATACATTTGAAGTGTAGGCGAGGAATACATAACACTTCACAAATCATATTATATTTTACCATGAAACATAGAAATGAGATGCGATGTCGCGTTTTAAGAAGCATTAGAACTCTATTGCTACGATACCTAGACATCTGCAGACGCTATTTCCTAGCAAGGAAGTGTCGAATTTACATTCATTTGAAGTTTAAACGAGGAATACACTACACTTCGCAAATCATATTATATCTTACCATGAAGCATAGAAATGAGATGCGATATCGCGTTTTAGGAAGCATTAGAACTCTATTGCTACGATATCTAGACATCTGCAGACGCTATTTCCTAGCGAGGAAATGTCGCATTCACATTCATTTGAAGTGTAGACGAGGAATACACTACACTTCGCAAATCATATTATATCTTACCGTGAAACATAGAAATGAGATGCGATATCGCGTTTTAAGAAGCATTAGAACTCTATTGCTACGATAGGTAGACATCTGCAAACGCTATTTCCTTACAAGGAAGTGTCGCATTTACATTCATTTGAAGTGTAGACGAGGAATACATAACACTTCGCAAATCATATTATATCTTACCATGAAACATAGAAATGAGATGCGATATCGCGTTTTAAGAAGCATTAGAAATCTATTGCTACGATACGTAGACATCTGCAAACGCTATTACCTAGCGAGGAAGTGTTGCATTTACATTCATTTGAAGTGTAGACGAGGAATACATGATACTTCGCAAATCATATTATATCTTACCATGAAACATAGAAATGAGATGCGATATCGCGTTCTTAGAATCACAAGAACTCTATTGCTGTGATACGTAGACATCTGCAAACGCTATTTCCTTGCAAGGAAGTGTCGCATTTACATTCATTTGAATCGTAGACGAGGAATGCATAACACTTCGCAATGAATATTACATCTTGTCATGAAACATAGAAATGATTTGCGATATCTTGTTTTAAGAAGCATTAGAACTCTATCCCTACGATACGTTGACATCTGCAAACGCTATTTCCTTGCAAGGAAGTGTCGCATTTACATTCGTTTGAAGTGTAGACGAGGAATACATGACACATCGCAAATCATATTATATCTTACCATGAAACATAGAAATGAGATGCGATATCGCGTTTTAAGAAGCATTAGAAATCTATTGCTACGATACGTAGACATCTGCAAACGCTATTTCCTAGCGAGGAAGTGTTGCATTTACATTCATTTGAAGTGTAGACGAGGAGTACATGATACTTCGCAAATCATATTATATCTTACCATGAAACATAGAAATGAGATGCGATATCGCGTTTTAAGAAGCATTAGAACTCTATCCCTACGATACGTAGACATCTGCAAACGCTATTTCCTTGCAAGGAAGTGTCGCATTTACATTCATTTGAAGTGTAGACGAGGAATAGATGACACTTCGCAAATCATATTATATCTTACCATGAAACATAGAAATGAGATGCGATATCGCGTTTTAAGAAGCATCAGAAATCCATTGCTACGATACGTAGACATCTGCAAACGCTATTTCCTTGCAAGGAAATGTCGCATTCACATTCATTTCAAGTGTAGACGAGGAATACATGACACTTCGCAAATCATATTATATCTTACCATGAAACATAGAAATGAGATGCGATATCGCGTTTTAAGAATCATAAGAACTCTATTGCTACGATACGTAGACATCTGGAAACGCTATTTTCTTGCAAGGAAGTGTCGCATTTACATTCATTTGATGTGTAGACGAGGAATACATAGCACTTCGCAAATCATGTTATATCTTACCATGAAACATAGAAATGGGAAGCGATATCGCGTTTTATGAAGCATTAAAACTCTATTGCTACGATACCTAGACATCTGCAGACGCCATTTCCTCGCAAGGAAGTGTCGCATTTACATTCATTTGTAATGTAGACGAGGAATACATGACACTTCGCAAATCATATTATATCTTACCAAGAAACATAGAAATGAGATGCGATATCGCGTTTTAAGAATCATAAGAACTCTATTGCTACGATACGTAGACATCTGCAAACGCTATTTCCTAGCAAGGAAGTGTCGCATTTACATTCATTTGAAGTGTAGACGAGGAATACATAGCACTTCACAAATCATATTATATTTTACCATGAAACATAGAAATGAGATGCGATGTCGCGTTTTAAGAAGCATTAGAACTCTATTGCTACGATACCTAGACATCTGCAGACGCTATTTCCTAGCAAGGAAGTGTCGAATTTACATTCATTTGAAGTTTAGACGAGGAATACACTACACTTCGCAAATCATGTTATATCTTACCATGAAACATAGAAATTAGAAGGGATATCGCGTTTTATGAAGCATTAGAACTCTATTGCTACGATACCTAGACATCTGCAGACGCTATTTCCTAGCGAGGAAGTGTCGCATTCACATTCATTTGAAGTGTAGACGAGGAATACATAACACTTCGCAATGAATATTACATCTTATCATGAAACATAGAAATGAGTTGCGATATCTTGTTTTAAGAAGCATTTGAACACTATTGCTTCGATACGTAGACATCTGCAAACGCTATTTCCTAGCAAGGAAGTGTCGCATTTTCATCCATTTGATTCGTAGACGAGGAATGCATAACACTTCGCAATGAATATTATATCTTATCATGATACATAGAAATCAGAAGCGATATCGCGTTTTAAGAAGCATTGGAAATCTATTGCTACGACACGTAGACATCTGCAAACGCTATTTCCTAGCGAGGAAGTGTCGCATTTACATTCATTTGAAGTGTAGACGAGGAATACATGACACTTCGCAAATCATATTATATCTTACCATGAAACATAGAAATGAGATGCGATATCGCGTTTTAAGAAGCATTAGAAATATATTGCTACGATACGTAGACATCTGCAAACGCTATTTCCTAGCGAGGAAGTGTTGTATTTACATTCATTTGAAGTGTAGACGAGGAATACATGATACTTCGCAATGAATATTACATCTTATCATGAAACATAGAAATGAGTTGCGATATCTTGTTTTAAGAAGCATTTCAACACTATTACTTCGATACGTAGACATCTGCAAACGCTATTTCCTAGCAAGGAAGTGTCGCATTTTCATCCATTTGAATCGTAGACGAGGAATGCATAACACTTCGCAAATCATATTATATCTTACCATGAAACATAGAAATGAGATGCGATATCGCGTTTTAAGAAGCATTAGAAATCTATTGCTACGATACGTAGACATCTGCAAACGCTATTTCCTAGCGACGAAGTGTTGCATTTACATTCATTTGAAGTGTAGACGAGGAATACATGATACTTCGCAAATCATATTATATCTTACCATGAAACATAGAAATGAGATGCGATATCGCGTTTTAAGAATCATAAGAACTCTATTGCTACGATACGTAGACATCTGGAAACGCTGTTTCCTTGCAAGGAAGTGTCGCATTTACATACATTTGAAGTGTAGGCGAGGAATACATAACACTTCACAAATCATATTATATTTTACCATGAAACATAGAAATGAGATGCGATGTCGCGTTTTAAGAAGCATTAGAACTCTATTGCTACGATACCTAGACATCTGCAGACGCTATTTCCTAGCAAGGAAGTGTCGAATTTACATTCATTTGAAGTTTAGACGAGGAATACACTACACTTCGCAAATCATATTATATCTTACCATGAAGCATAGAAATGAGATGCGATATCGCGTTTTAAGAAGCATTAGAACTCTATTGCTACGATATCTAGACATCTGCAGACGCTATTTCCTAGCGAGGAAATGTCGCATTCACATTCATTTGAAGTGTAGACGTGGAATACATAACACTTCGCAAATCATATTATATCTTACCATGAAACATAGAAATGAGATGCGATATCGCGATTTAAGAAGCATTAGAACTCTATTGCTACGATAGGTAGACATCTGCAAACGCTATTTCCTTGCAAGGAAGAGTCGCATTTACATTCATTTGAATCGTAGACGAGGAATGCATAACACTTCGCAATGAATATTATATCTTACCATGAAACATAGAAATGAGATGCGATATCGCGTATTAAGAAGCATTAGAACTCTATTGCTACGATATCTAGACATCTGCAGACGCTATTTCCTAGCAAGGAAGTGTCGCATTTTCATCCATTTGAATCGTAGACGAGGAATGCATAACACTTCGCAAATCATATTATATCTTACCATGAAACATAGAAATGAGATGCGATATCGCGTTTTAAGAATCATAAGAACTCTATTGCTACGATACGTAGACATCTGGAAACGCTGTTTCCTTGCAAGGAAGTGTCGCATTTACATACATTTGAAGTGTAGGCGAGGAATACATAACACTTCACAAATCATATTATATTTTACCATGAAACATAGAAATGAGATGCGATGTCGCGTTTTAAGAAGCATTAGAACTCTATTGCTACGATACCTAGACATCTGCAGACGCTATTTCCTAGCAAGGAAGTGTCGAATTTACATTCATTTGAAGTTTAAACGAGGAATACACTACACTTCGCAAATCATATTATATCTTACCATGAAGCATAGAAATGAGATGCGATATCGCGTTTTAGGAAGCATTAGAACTCTATTGCTACGATATCTAGACATCTGCAGACGCTATTTCCTAGCGAGGAAATGTCGCATTCACATTCATTTGAAGTGTAGACGAGGAATACACTACACTTCGCAAATCATATTATATCTTACCGTGAAACATAGAAATGAGATGCGATATCGCGTTTTAAGAAGCATTAGAACTCTATTGCTACGATAGGTAGACATCTGCAAACGCTATTTCCTTACAAGGAAGTGTCGCATTTACATTCATTTGAAGTGTAGACGAGGAATACATAACACTTCGCAAATCATATTATATCTTACCATGAAACATAGAAATGAGATGCGATATCGCGTTTTAAGAAGCATTAGAAATCTATTGCTACGATACGTAGACATCTGCAAACGCTATTACCTAGCGAGGAAGTGTTGCATTTACATTCATTTGAAGTGTAGACGAGGAATACATGATACTTCGCAAATCATATTATATCTTACCATGAAACATAGAAATGAGATGCGATATCGCGTTCTTAGAATCACAAGAACTCTATTGCTGTGATACGTAGACATCTGCAAACGCTATTTCCTTGCAAGGAAGTGTCGCATTTACATTCATTTGAATCGTAGACGAGGAATGCATAACACTTCGCAATGAATATTACATCTTGTCATGAAACATAGAAATGATTTGCGATATCTTGTTTTAAGAAGCATTAGAACTCTATCCCAACGATACGTTGACATCTGCAAACGCTATTTCCTTGCAAGGAAGTGTCGCATTTACATTCGTTTGAAGTGTAGACGAGGAATACATGACACATCGCAAATCATATTATATCTTACCATGAAACATAGAAATGAGATGCGATATCGCGTTTTAAGAAGCATTAGAAATCTATTGCTACGATACGTAGACATCTGCAAACGCTATTTCCTAGCGAGGAAGTGTTGCATTTACATTCATTTGAAGTGTAGACGAGGAGTACATGATACTTCGCAAATCATATTATATCTTACCATGAAACATAGAAATGAGATGCGATATCGCGTTTTAAGAAGCATTAGAACTCTATCCCTACGATACGTAGACATCTGCAAACGCTATTTCCTTGCAAGGAAGTGTCGCATTTACATTCATTTGAAGTGTAGACGAGGAATAGATGACACTTCGCAAATCATATTATATCTTACCATGAAACATAGAAATGAGATGCGATATCGCGTTTTAAGAAGCATCAGAAATCCATTGCTACGATACGTAGACATCTGCAAACGCTATTTCCTTGCAAGGAAATGTCGCATTCACATTCATTTCAAGTGTAGACGAGGAATACATGACACTTCGCAAATCATATTATATCTTACCATGAAACATAGAAATGAGATGCGATATCGCGTTTTAAGAATCATAAGAACTCTATTGCTACGATACGTAGACATCTGGAAACGCTATTTTCTTGCAAGGAAGTGTCGCATTTACATTCATTTGATGTGTAGACGAGGAATACATAGCACTTCGCAAATCATGTTATATCTTACCATGAAACATAGAAATGGGAAGCGATATCGCGTTTTATGAAGCATTAAAACTCTATTGCTACGATACCTAGACATCTGCAGACGCCATTTCCTCGCAAGGAAGTGTCGCATTTACATTCATTTTTAATGTAGACGAGGAATACATGACACTTCGCAAATCATATTATATCTTACCAAGAAACATAGAAATGAGATGCGATATCGCGTTTTAAGAATCATAAGAACTCTATTGCTACGATACGTAGACATCTGCAAACGCTATTTCCTAGCAAGGAAGTGTCGCATTTACATTCATTTGAAGTGTAGACGAGGAATACATAGCACTTCACAAATCATATTATATTTTACCATGAAACATAGAAATGAGATGCGATGTCGCGTTTTAAGAAGCATTAGAACTCTATTGCTACGATACCTAGACATCTGCAGACGCTATTTCCTAGCAAGGAAGTGTCGAATTTACATTCATTTGAAGTTTAGACGAGGAATACACTACACTTCGCAAATCATGTTATATCTTACCATGAAACATAGAAATTAGAAGGGATATCGCGTTTTATGAAGCATTAGAACTCTATTGCTACGATACCTAGACATCTGCAGACGCTATTTCCTAGCGAGGAAGTGTCGCATTCACATTCATTTGAAGTGTAGACGAGGAATACATAACACTTCGCAATGAATATTACATCTTATCATGAAACATAGAAATGAGTTGCGATATCTTGTTTTAAGAAGCATTTGAACACTATTGCTTCGATACGTAGACATCTGCAAACGCTATTTCCTAGCAAGGAAGTGTCGCATTTTCATCCATTTGATTCGTAGACGAGGAATGCATAACACTTCGCAATGAATATTATATCTTATCATGATACATAGAAATCAGAAGCGATATCGCGTTTTAAGAAGCATTGGAAATCTATTGCTACGACACGTAGACATCTGCAAACGCTATTTCCTAGCGAGGAAGTGTCGCATTTACATTCATTTGAAGTGTAGACGAGGAATACATGACACTTCGCAAATCATATTATATCTTACCATGAAACATAGAAATGAGATGCGATATCGCGTTTTAAGAAGCATTAGAAATATATTGCTACGATACGTAGACATCTGCAAACGCTATTTCCTAGCGAGGAAGTGTTGCATTTACATTCATTTGAAGTGTAGACGAGGAATACATGATACTTCGCAATGAATATTACATCTTATCATGAAACATAGAAATGAGTTGCGATATCTTGTTTTAAGAAGCATTTCAACACTATTGCTTCGATACGTAGACATCTGCAAACGCTATTTCCTAGCAAGGAAGTGTCGCATTTTCATCCATTTGAATCGTAGACGAGGAATGCATAACACTTCGCAAATCATATTATATCTTACCATGAAACATAGAAATGAGATGCGATATCGCGTTTTAAGAAGCATTAGAAATCTATTGCTACGATACGTAGACATCTGCAAACGCTATTTCCTAGCGAGGAAGTGTTGCATTTACATTCATTTGAAGTGTAGACGAGGAATACATGATACTTCGCAAATCATATTATATCTTACCATGAAACATAGAAATGAGATGCGATATCGCGTTTTAAGAATCATAAGAACTCTATTGCTACGATACGTAGACATCTGGAAACGCTGTTTCCTTGCAAGGAAGTGTCGCATTTACATACATTTGAAGTGTAGGCGAGGAATACATAACACTTCACAAATCATATTATATTTTACCATGAAACATAGAAATGAGATGCGATGTCGCGTTTTAAGAAGCATTAGAACTCTATTGCTACGATACCTAGACATCTGCAGACGCTATTTCCTAGCAAGGAAGTGTCGAATTTACATTCATTTGAAGTTTAGACGAGGAATACACTACACTTCGCAAATCATATTATATCTTACCATGAAGCATAGAAATGAGATGCGATATCGCGTTTTAAGAAGCATTAGAACTCTATTGCTACGATATCTAGACATCTGCAGACGCTATTTCCTAGCGAGGAAATGTCGCATTCACATTCATTTGAAGTGTAGACGTGGAATACATAACACTTCGCAAATCATATTATATCTTACCATGAAACATAGAAATGAGATGCGATATCGCGATTTAAGAAGCATTAGAACTCTATTGCTACGATAGGTAGACATCTGCAAACGCTATTTCCTTGCAAGGAAGAGTCGCATTTACATTCATTTGAATCGTAGACGAGGAATGCATAACACTTCGCAATGAATATTATATCTTACCATGAAACATAGAAATGAGATGCGATATCGCGTATTAAGAAGCATTAGAACGCTATTGCTACGATATCTAGACATCTGCAGACGCTATTTCCTAGCAAGGAAGTGTCGCATTTTCATCCATTTGAATCGTAGACGAGGAATGCATAACACTTCGCAAATCATATTATATCTTACCATGAAACATAGAAATGAGATGCGATATCGCGTTTTAAGAATCATAAGAACTCTATTGCTACGATACGTAGACATCTGGAAACGCTGTTTCCTTGCAAGGAAGTGTCGCATTTACATACATTTGAAGTGTAGGCGAGGAATACATAACACTTCACAAATCATATTATATTTTACCATGAAACATAGAAATGAGATGCGATGTCGCGTTTTAAGAAGCATTAGAACTCTATTGCTACGATACCTAGACATCTGCAGACGCTATTTCCTAGCAAGGAAGTGTCGAATTTACATTCATTTGAAGTTTAAACGAGGAATACACTACACTTCGCAAATCATATTATATCTTACCATGAAGCATAGAAATGAGATGCGATATCGCGTTTTAGGAAGCATTAGAACTCTATTGCTACGATATCTAGACATCTGCAGACGCTATTTCCTAGCGAGGAAATGTCGCATTCACATTCATTTGAAGTGTAGACGAGGAATACACTACACTTCGCAAATCATATTATATCTTACCGTGAAACATAGAAATGAGATGCGATATCGCGTTTTAAGAAGCATTAGAACTCTATTGCTACGATAGGTAGACATCTGCAAACGCTATTTCCTTACAAGGAAGTGTCGCATTTACATTCATTTGAAGTGTAGACGAGGAATACATAACACTTCGCAAATCATATTATATCTTACCATGAAACATAGAAATGAGATGCGATATCGCGTTTTAAGAAGCATTAGAAATCTATTGCTACGATACGTAGACATCTGCAAACGCTATTACCTAGCGAGGAAGTGTTGCATTTACATTCATTTGAAGTGTAGACGAGGAATACATGATACTTCGCAAATCATATTATATCTTACCATGAAACATAGAAATGAGATGCGATATCGCGTTCTTAGAATCACAAGAACTCTATTGCTGTGATACGTAGACATCTGCAAACGCTATTTCCTTGCAAGGAAGTGTCGCATTTACATTCATTTGAATCGTAGACGAGGAATGCATAACACTTCGCAATGAATATTACATCTTGTCATGAAACATAGAAATGATTTGCGATATCTTGTTTTAAGAAGCATTAGAACTCTATCCCTACGATACGTTGACATCTGCAAACGCTATTTCCTTGCAAGGAAGTGTCGCATTTACATTCGTTTGAAGTGTAGACGAGGAATACATGACACATCGCAAATCATATTATATCTTACCATGAAACATAGAAATGAGATGCGATATCGCGTTTTAAGAAGCATTAGAAATCTATTGCTACGATACGTAGACATCTGCAAACGCTATTTCCTAGCGAGGAAGTGTTGCATTTACATTCATTTGAAGTGTAGACGAGGAATACATGATACTTCGCAAATCATATTATATCTTACCATGAAACATAGAAATGAGATGCGATATCGCGTTTTAAGAAGCATTAGAACTCTATCCCTACGATACGTAGACATCTGCAAACGCTATTTCCTTGCAAGGAAGTGTCGCATTTACATTCATTTGAAGTGTAGACGAGGAATAGATGACACTTCGCAAATCATATTATATCTTACCATGAAACATAGAAATGAGATGCGATATCGCGTTTTAAGAAGCATCAGAAATCCATTGCTACGATACGTAGACATCTGCAAACGCTATTTCCTTGCAAGGAAATGTCGCATTCACATTCATTTCAAGTGTAGACGAGGAATACATGACACTTCGCAAATCATATTATATCTTACCATGAAACATAGAAATGAGATGCGATATCGCGTTTTAAGAATCATAAGAACTCTATTGCTACGATACGTAGACATCTGGAAACGCTATTTTCTTGCAAGGAAGTGTCGCATTTACATTCATTTGATGTGTAGACGAGGAATACATAGCACTTCGCAAATCATGTTATATCTTACCATGAAACATAGAAATGAGAAGCGATATCGCGTTTTATGAAGCATTAAAACTCTATTGCTACGATACCTAGACATCTGCAGACGCCATTTCCTCGCAAGGAAGTGTCGCATTTACATTCATTTGTAATGTAGACGAGGAATACATGACACTTCGCAAATCATATTATATCTTACCATGAAACATAGAAATGAGATGCGATATCGCGTTTTAAGAATCATAAGAACTCTATTGCTACGATACGTAGACATCTGCAAACGCTATTTCCTAGCAAGGAAGTGTCGCATTTACATTCATTTGAAGTGTAGACGAGGAATACATAGCACTTCACAAATCATATTATATTTTACCATGAAACATAGAAATGAGATGCGATGTCGCGTTTTAAGAAGCATTAGAACTCTATTGCTACGATACCTAGACATCTGCAGACGCTATTTCCTAGCAAGGAAGTGTCGAATTTACATTCATTTGAAGTTTAGACGAGGAATACACTACACTTCGCAAATCATGTTATATCTTACCATGAAACATAGAAATTAGAAGGGATATCGCGTTTTATGAAGCATTAGAACTCTATTGCTACGATACCTAGACATCTGCAGACGCTATTTCCTAGCGAGGAAGTGTCGCATTCACATTCATTTGAAGTGTAGACGAGGAATACATAACACTTCGCAATGAATATTACATCTTATCATGAAACATAGAAATGAGTTGCGATATCTTGTTTTAAGAAGCATTTGAACACTATTGCTTCGATACGTAGACATCTGCAAACGCTATTTCCTAGCAAGGAAGTGTCGCATTTTCATCCATTTGATTCGTAGACGAGGAATGCATAACACTTCGCAATGAATATTATATCTTATCATGATACATAGAAATCAGAAGCGGTATCGCGTTTTAAGAAGCATTGGAAATCTATTGCTACGACACGTAGACATCTGCAAACGCTATTTCCTAGCGAGGAAGTGTCGCATTTACATTCATTTGAAGTGTAGACGAGGAATACATGACACTTCGCAAATCATATTATATCTTACCATGAAACATAGAAATGAGATGCGATATCGCGTTTTAAGAAGCATTAGAAATATATTGCTACGATACGTAGACATCTGCAAACGCTATTTCCTAGCGAGGAAGTGTTGCATTTACATTCATTTGAAGTGTAGACGAGGAATACATGATACTTCGCAAATCATATTATATCTTACCATGAAACATAGAAATGAGATGCGATATCGCGTTTTAAGAGGCATTAGAACTCTATCCCTACGATACGTAGACATCTGCAAACGCTATTTCCTTGCAAGGAAGTGTCGCATTTACATTCATTTGAAGTGTAGGCGAGGAATACATAACACTTCGCAATGAATATTACATCTTGTCATGAAACATAGAAATGAGTTGCGATATCTTGTTTTAAGAAGCATTTGAACACTATTGCTTCGATACGCAGACATCTGCAAACGCTATTTCCTTGCAAGGAAGTGTCGCATTTACATTCATTTGAATCGTAGACGAGCAATGCATAACACTTCGCAATGAATATTATATCTTATCATGAAACATAGATATGAGATGCAATATCTCGTTTTAAGAAGCATTTGAACTCTATTGCTTCGATACGTAGACATCTGCAAACGCTATTTCCTAGCAAGGAAGTGTCGCATTTACATTCACTTGAAGTGTAGGCGAGGAATACATAACACTTCGCAATGAATATTACATCTTATCATGAAACATAGAAATGAGTTGCGATATCTTGTTTTAAGAAGCATTTGAACACTATTGCTTCGATACGTAGACATCTGCAAACGCTATTTCCTAGCAAGGAAGTGTCGCATTTTCATTCATTTGAATCGTAGACGAGGAATGCATAACACTTCGCAATGAATATTATATCTTATTATGAAACATAGAAATGAGATGCGATATCGCGTTTTAAGAAGAATTAGAACCCTATTGCTACGATATCTAGACATCTGCATATACTATTTCCTAGCGAGGAAGTGTCGCATTCACATTCATTTGAAGTGTAGACGAGGAATACATAACACTTCGCAAATCATATTATATCTTACCATGAAACATAGCAATGAGATGCGATATCGCGTTTTAAGAAGCATTAGAACTCTATTGCTACGATAGGTAGACATCTGCAAACGCTATTTCCTTACAAGGAAGTGTCGCATTTACATTCATTTGAAGTGTAGACGAGGAATACATAACACTTCGCAAATCATATTATATCTTACCATGAAACATAGGAATGAGATGCGATATCGCGTTTTAAGAAGCATTAGAACTCTATTGCTACGATACCTAGACATCTACAGACGTTATTTCCTAGCAAGGAAGTGTCGCATTTACATTCATTTGAAGTGTAGACGAGGAATACATAACACTTCGCAAATCATATTATATCTTACCATGAAACATAGAAATGAAATGCGATATCGCGTTTTAAGAAACATTAGGACTTCATTTGCTACGATACCTAGACATCTGCAGACGCTATTTCCTAGCGAGGAAGTGTCGCATTCACATTCATTTGAAGTGTAGACGAGGAATACATAACACTTCGCTAATCATATTATATCTTACCATGAAACATAGAAATGAGATGCAATATCGCGATCTAAGAATCATAAGAACTCTATTGCTACGATACGTAGACATCTGCAAACGCTAATTCCTTGCAAGGAAGTGTTGCATTTACATTCATTTGAAGTGTAGTCGAGGAATGCATAACACTTCGCAAATCATATTAAATCTTACCATGATACATAGAAATGAGATGCGATATCGCGTTTTAAGAAGCATTAGAACTCTATTGCTACGATACCTAGACATCTGCAAACGCTATTTCCTAGCGAGCAAGTGTCGCATTCACATTCATTTGAAGTGTAGACGAGGAATACATGACACTTCACAAATCTTATTATATCTTACCATGAAACATAGTAATGAGATGCGATATCGCGTTTTAAGAAGCATTAGAGCTCTGTTGCTACGACACGTAGACACCTGCAAACGCTATTTCCTTGCAAGGAAGTGTCGCACTTACATTCATTTGATGTGTAGACGAGGAATACATTACACTTCGCAAATCATGTTATATCTTACCATGAAACATAGAAATTAGAAGGGATATCGCGTTTTATGAAGCACTAGAACTCTATTGCTACGATACCTAGACATCTGCAGACGCTATTTCCTAGCGAGGAAGTGTCGCATTCACATTCATTTGAAGTGTAGACGAAGAATACATAACACTTCGCAATGAATATTACATCTTATCATGAAACATAGAAATGAGTTGCGATATCTTGATTTAAGAAGCATTTGAACACTATTGCTTCGATACGTAGACATCTGCAAACGCTATTTCCTAGCAAGGAAGTGTCGCATTTTCATCCATTTGAATCGTAGACGAGGAATGCATAACACTTCGCAATGAATATTATATCTTATCATGATACATAGAAATCAGAAGCGATATCGCGTTTTAAGAAGCATTGGAAATCTATTGCTACGACACGTAGACATCTGCAAACGCTATTTCCTAGCGAGGAAGTGTCGCATTCACATTCATTTGAAGTGTAGACGAGGAATACATGACACTTCGCAAATCATATTATATCTTACCATGAAACATAGAAATGAGATGCGATATCGCGTTTTAAGAAGCATTAGAAATATATTGCTACGATACGTAGACATCTGCAAACGCTATTTCCTAGCGAGGAAGTGTCGCATTTACATTCATTTGAAGTGTGGACGAGGAATACATTACACTTCGCAAATCATATTATATCTTACCATGAAACATAGAAATGAAATGCGATATCGCGTTTTAAGAAACATTAGGACTTCATTTGCTACGATAGGTAGACATCTGCAAACGCTATTTCCTTACAAGGAAGTGTCGCATTTACATTCACTTGAAGTGTAGACGAGGAATACATAACACTTCGCAAATCATATTATATCTTACCATGAAACATAGAAATGAGATGCAATATCGCGTTTTAAGAAGCATTAGAACTCTATTGCTACGATACCTAGACATCTACAGACGCTATTTCCTAGCAAGGAAGTGTCGCATTTACATTCATTTGAAGTGTAGACGAGGAATACATAACACTTCGCAAATCATATTATATCTTACCATGAGACATAGAAATGAAATGCGATATCGCGTTTTAAGAAACATTAGGACTTCATTTGCTACGATACCTAGACATCTGCAGACGCTATTTCCTAGCGAGGAAGTGTCGCATTCACATTCATTTGAAGTGTAGACGAGGAATACATAACACATCGCTAATCATATTATATCTTACCATGAAACATAGAAATGAGATGCAATATCGCGATCTAAGAATCATAAGAACTCTATTGCTACGATACGTAGACATCTGCAAACGCTAATTCCTTGCAAGGAAGTGTCGCATTTACATTCATTTGAAGTGTAGACGAGGAATGCATAACACTTCGCAAATCATATTAAATCTTACCATGAAACATAGAAATGAGATGCGATATCGCGTTTTAAGAAGCATTAGAACTCTATTGCTACGATACCTAGACATCTGCAAACGCTATTTCCTAGCGAGCAAGTGTCGCATTTACATTCATTTGAAGTGTTGACGAGGAATACATGACACTTCGCAAATCATATTATATCTTACCATGAAACATAGAAATGAGATGCGATATCGCGTTCTAAGAAGCATCAGAAATCCATTGCTACGATACGTAGACATCTGCAGACGCTATTTCCTTGCAAGGAAGTGTCGCATTTACATTCATTTGATGTGTAGACGAGGAATACATAGCACTTCGCAAATCATATTATATCTTACCATGAAACATAGAAATGAGATGCGATATCGCGTTTTAAGAAGCATTAGAACTCTATTGCTTCGATACGTAGACATCTGCAAACGCTATTTCCTTGCAAGGAAGTGTCGCATTTACATTCATTTGATGTGTAGACGAGGAATACATAGCACTTCGCAAATCATGTTATATCTTACCATGAAACATAGAAATGAGAAGCGATATCGCGTTTTATGAAACATTAGAACTCTATTGCTACGATACCTAGACATCTGCAGACGCTATTTCCTCGCAAGGAAGTGTCGCATTTACATTCATTTGAAATGTAGACGAGGAATACATGACACTTCGCAAATCATATTATATCTTACCATGAAACATAGAAATGAGATGCGATATCGCGTTTTAAGAATCATAAGAACTCTATTGCTACGATACGTAGACATCTGCAAACGCTATTTCCTAACAAGGAAGTGTCGCATTTACATTCATTTGAAGTGTAGACGAGGAATACATAACACTTCACAAATCATATTATATTTTACCATGAAACATAGAAATGAGATGCGATGTCGCGTTTTAAGAAGCATTAGAACTCTATTGCTACGATACCTAGACATCTGCAGACGCTATTTCCTAGCAAGGAAGTGTCGAATTTACATTCATTTGAAGTTTAGACGAGGAATACACTACACTTCGCAAATCATATTATATCTTACCACGAAGCATAGAAATGAGATGCGATTTCGCGTTTTAAGAAGCATTAGAACTCTATTGCTACGATAGGTAGACATTTGCAAACGCTATTTCCTTGCAACGAAGTGTCGCATTTACATTCATTTGAAGTGTAGACGAGGAATACATAATACTTCGCAAATCATATTTTATCTTACCATGAAACATAGAAATGGGATGCGATATCGCGTTTTAAGAAGCATTAGAAAACTATTGCTACGATAGGTAGACATTTGCAAACGCTATTTCCTTGCAACGAAGTGTCGCATTTACATTCATTTGAAGTGTAGACGAGGAATACATGATACTTCGCAAATCATATTATATCTTACCATGAAACATAGAAATGAGATGCGATATCGCGTTTTAAGAAGGATTAGAACACTATTGCTACGATAGGTAGACATTTGCAAACGCTATTTCCTTGCAAGGAAGTGTCGCATTTACATTCATTTGATGTGTAGACGAGGAAT
This sequence comes from Xylocopa sonorina, assembly GCF_050948175.1. Taxonomy (NCBI): domain Eukaryota; kingdom Metazoa; phylum Arthropoda; class Insecta; order Hymenoptera; family Apidae; genus Xylocopa; species Xylocopa sonorina. The sequence continues at coordinate 768,808 of NW_027490225.1, read as the reverse complement.
ACATAACACTTCGCAAATCATATTATATCTTACCATGAAACATAGAAATGAGATCCGATATCGCGTTTTAAGAATAATAAGAAATCTATTGCTACGGTACGTAGACATCTGCAAACGCAATTTCCATGCTAGGAAGTGTCGCATTTACATTCATTTGAAGTGTAGACGAGGAATACATGACACTTCGCAAATCATATTATATCTTACCATGAAACATAGAAATGAGATGCGATATCGCGTTTTAAGAAGCATCAGAAATCCATTGCTATGATACGTAGACATCTGCAAACGCTATTTCCTTGCAAGCAAGTGTCGCATTTACATTCATTTGAATCGTAGACGAGGAATGCATAACACTTCGCAATGAATATTATATCTTATCATGAAACATAGATATGAGATGCGATATCGCCGTTTTAAGAAGCATTTCAACTCTATTGCTTCGATACGTAGACATCTGCAAACGCTATTTCCTTGCAAGGAAGTGTCGCATTTACATTCCTTTGAAGTTGAGACAAGGAATACATAACACTTCGCAAATCATATTATATCTTACCATGAAACATAGAAATGAAATGCGATATCGCGTTTTGAGAAGCATTAGAACTCTATTGCTACGATACGTAGACATCTGCAAACGCTATTTCCTAGCGAGCGAGTGTCGCATTTACATTCATTTGAAGTGTAGACGAGGAATACATGACACTTCGCAAATCATATTATATCTTACCATGAAACATAGAAATGAGATGCGATATCGCGTTCTAAGAAGCATCAGAAATCCATTGCTACGATACGTAGACATCTGCAAACGCTATTTCCTAGCGAGGAAGTATCGCATTCACATTCATTTGAAGTGTAGACGAGGTATACATAACACTTCGCAAATCATGTTATATCTTACCATGAAACATAGAAATGAGATGCGATATCTCGTTTTAAGAAGCATTTGAACTCTATTGCTTCGATACGTAGACGTCTGCAAACGCTATTTCCCTGCAAGGAAGTGTCGCATTTACATTCATTTGAGGTGTAGACGAGGAATACATGACACTTCGCAAATCATATTATATCTTACCATGAAACATAGAAATGAGATGCGATATCGCGTTCTAAGAAGCATCAGAAATCCATTGCTACGATACGTAGACATCTGCAAACGCTATTTCCTAGCGAGGAAGTATCGCATTCACATTCATTTGAAGTGTAGACGAGGTATACATAACACTTCGCAAATCATGTTATATCTTACCATGAAACATAGAAATGAGATGCGATATCTCGTTTTAAGAAGCATTAGAAAACTATTGCTACGATAGGTAGACATCTGCAGACGCTATTTCCTTGCAAGGAAGTGTCGCATTTACATTCATTTGAAGTGTAGACGAGGAATGCATAACACTTCGCAATGAATACTATATCTTATCATGAAACATAGATATGAGATGCAATATCTCGTTTTAAGAAGCATTTGAACTCGGTTGCTTCGATACGTAGACATCTGCAAATGCTATTTCCTTGCATGGAAGTGTCGTATTTACATTCATTTGAAGTGTAGACGAGGAATACATGATACTTCGCAAATCATATTATATCTTACCATGAAACATAGAAATGGGATGCGATATCGCGTTTTAAGAAGCATTAGAAAACTATTGCTACGATAGGTAGACATTTGCAAACGCTATTTCCTTGCAACGAAGTGTCGCATTTACATTCATTTGAAGTGTAGACGAGGAATACATAATACTTCGCAAATCATATTATATCTCACCATGAAACATAGAAATTGGATGCGATATCGCGTTTTAAGAAGCATTAGAAAACTATTGCTACGATAGGTAGACATTTGCAAACGCTATTTCCTTGCAACGAAGTGTCGCATTTACATTCATTTGAAGTGTAGACGAGGGATACATGATACTTCGCAAATCATATTATAACTTACCATGAAACATAGAAATGAGATGCGATATCGCGTTTTAAGAAGCATTAGAACACTATTGCTACGATAGGTAGACATTTGCAAACGCTATTTCCTTGCAAGGAAGTGTCGCATTTACATTCATTTGATGTGTAGACGAGGAATACATAACACTTCGCAAATCATATTATATCTTACCATGAAACATAGAAATGAGATCCGATATCGCGTTTTAAGAATAATAAGAAATCTATTGCTACGGTACGTAGACATCTGCAAACGCAATTTCCATGCTAGGAAGTGTCGCATTTACATTCATTTGAAGTGTAGACGAGGAATACATGACACTTCGCAAATCATATTATATCTTACCATGAAACATAGAAATGAGATGCGATATCGCGTTTTAAGAAGCATCAGAAATCCATTGCTATGATACGTAGACATCTGCAAACGCCATTTCCTTGCAAGCAAGTGTCGCATTTACATTCATTTGAATCGTAGACGAGGAATGCATAACACTTCGCAATGAATATTATATCTTATCATGAAACATAGATATGAGATGCGATATCGCCGTTTTAAGAAGCATTTCAAATCTATTGCTTCGATACGTAGACATCTGCAAACGCTATTTCCTTGCAAGGAAGTGTCGCATTTACATTCCTTTGAAGTTGAGACAAGGAATACATAACACTTCGCAAATCATATTATATCTTACCATGAAACATAGAAATGGAATGCGATATCGCGTTTTGAGAAGCATTAGAACTCTATTGCTACGATACGTAGACATCTGCAAACGCTATTTCCTAGCGAGCGAGTGTCGCATTTACATTCATTTGAAGTGTAGACGAGGAATACATGACACTTCGCAAATCATATTATATCTTACCATGAAACATAGAAATGAGATGCGATATCGCGTTCTAAGAAGCATCAGAAATCCATTGCTACGATACGTAGACATCTGCAAACGCTATCTCCTAGCGAGGAAGTATCGCATTCACATTCATTTGAAGTGTAGACGAGGTATACATAACACTTCGCAAATCATGTTATATCTTACCATGAAACATAGAAATGAGATGCGATATCGCGTTGTAAGAAGCATTAGAACTCTATTGCTTCGATACGTAGACATCTGCAAACGCTATTTCCTTGCAAGGAAGTGTCGCATTTACATTCACTTGAAGCATAGGCGAGGAATACATAACACTTCGCAAATCATATTACATCTTACCATGAAACATAGAAATGAGATGCGATATCGCGTTTATGAAGCATTGGAACTCTAATGCTACGATAGGTAGACATCTGCAATTGCTATTTCCTTGCAAGGAAGTGTCGCATTTACATTCATTTGAAGTGTAGACGAGGAATACATAACACTTCGCAAATCATATTATATCTTACCATGAAACATAGAAATGAGATGCGATATCGCCGTTTTAAGAAGCATTAGAAATCTATTGCTACGATACGTAGACATCTGCAAACGCTATTTCCTAGCGAGGAAGTATCGCATTCACATTCATTTGAAGTGTAGACGAGGTATACATAACACTTCGCAAATCATGTTATATCTTACCATGAAACATAGAAATGAGATGCGATATCGCGTTGTAAGAAGCATTAGAAATCTATTGCTTCGATACGTAGACATCTGCAAACGCTATTTCCTTGCAAGGAAGTGTCGCATTTACATTCACTTGAAGTGTAGGCGAGGAATACATAACACTTCGCAAATCATATTATACCTTACCATGAAACATAGAAATGAGATGCGAAATCGCGTTTTAAGAATTATAAGAACTCTTTTGCTACGATACGTAGACATCTGCAAACGCTATTTCCTTGCAAGGAAGTGTCGCATTTACATTCATTTGAATCGTAGACGAGGAATGCATAGCACTTCGCAATGAATATTATATCTTATCATGAAACATAGATATGAGATGCAATATCTCGTTTTAAGAAGCATCTGAACTCTATTGCTTCGATACGTAGACATCTGCAAACGCTATTTCCCTGCAAGGAAGTGTCGCATTTACATTCATTTGAGGTGTAGACGAGGAATACATAACACTTCGCAAATCATATTATATCTTACCATGAAACATAGAAATGAGATGCGATATCGCCGTTTTAAGAAGCATTAGAAATCTATTGCTACGATACCTAGACATCTGCAAACGCTATTTCCTTGCAAGGAAGTGTCGCCTTTACTTTCATTTGAATCGTAGACGAGGAATGCATAACATTTCGCAATGTATATTATATCTTATCATGAAACATAGATATGAGATGCAATATCTCGTTTTAAGAAGCATTTGAACACTATTGCTTCGATACGTAGACATCTGCAAACGCTATTTCCCTGCAAGGAAGTGTCGCATTTACATTCATTTGAGGTGTAGACGAGGAATACATAACACTTCGCAAATCATATTATATCTTACCATGAAACATAGAAATGAGATGCGATATCGCCGTTTTAAGAAGCATTAGAAATCTATTGCTACGATACGGAGACATCTGCAAACGCTATTTCCTAGCGAGGAAGTATCGCATTCACATTCATTTGAAGTGTAGACGAGGAATACATGACACTTCGCAAATCATGTTATATCTTACCATGAAACATAGAAATGAGATGCGATATCGCGTTTTGAGAAGCATTAGAACTCTATTGCTACGATACGTAGACATCTGCAAACGCTATTTCCTAGCGAGCGAGTGTCGCATTTACATTCATTTGAAGCGTAGACGAGGAATACATGACACTTCGCAAATCATATTATATCTTACCATGAAACATAGAAATGAGATGCGATGTCGCGTTCTAAGAAGCATCAGAAATCCATTGCTACGATACGTAGACATCTGCAAACGCTATTTCCTTGCAAGGAAGTGTCGCATTTACATTCATTTGATGTGTGGACGAGGAATGCATAACACTTCGCAATGAATATTATATCTTATCATGAAACATAGATATGAGATGCAATATCTCGTTTTAAGAAGCATTTGAACTCTATTGCTTCGATACGTAGACATCTGCAAACGCTATTTCCCTGCAAGGAAGTGTCGCATTTACATTCATTTGAGGTGTAGACGAGGAATACATAACACTTCGCAAATCATATTATATCTTACCATGAAACATAGAAATGAGATGCGATATCGCGTTTTAAGAAGCATTAGAAATCTATTGCTACGATACGTAGACATCTGCAAACGCTATTTCCTTGCAAGGAAGTGTCGCATTTACTTTCATTTGAATCGTAGACGACGAATGCATAACACTTCGCAATGTATATTATATCTTATCATGAAACCAGATATGAGATGCAATATCTCGTTTTAAGAAGCATTTGAACTCTATTGCTTCGATACGTAGACATCTGCAAACGCTATTTCCTTGCAAGGATGTGTCGCATTTACATTCATTTGAAGTGTAGACGAGGAATACATAACACTTCGCAAATCATATTATATCTTACCATGAAACATAGAAATGAGATGCGATATCGCCGTTTTAAGAAGCATTAGAAATCTATTGCTACGATACGTAGACATCTGCAAACGCTATTTCCTAGCGAGGAAGTGTCGCATTCACATTCATTTGAAGTGTAGACGAGGTATACATAACTCTTTGCAAATCATGTTATATCTTACCATGAAACATAGAAATGAGATGCGATATCGCGTTGTAAGAAGCATTAGAACTCTATTGCTTCGATACGTAGACATCTGCAAACGCTATTTCCTTGCAAGGAAGTGTCGCATTTACATTCACTTGAAGTGTAGGCGAGGAATACATAACACTTCGCAAATCATATTATACCTTACCATGAAACATAGAAATGAGATGCGAAATCGCGTTTTAAGAATTATAAGAACTCTATTGCTACGATACGTAGACATCTGCAAACGCTATTTCCTTGCATGGAAGTGTCGCATTTACATTCATTTGAATCGTAGACGAGGAATGCATAGCACTTCGCAATGAATATTATATCTTATCATGAAACATAGATATGAGATGCAATATCTCGTTTTAAGAAGCATTTGAACTCTATTGCTTCGATACGTAGACATCTGCAAACGCTATTTCCCTGCAAGGAAGTGTCGCATTTACATTCATTTGAGGTGCAGACGAGGAATACATAACACTTCGCAAATCATATTATATCTTACCATGAAACATAGAAATGAGATGCGATATCGCGTTTTAAGAAGCACTTGAACTCTATTGCTTAGATACGTAGACATCTGCAAACGCTATTTCCTTGCAAGGAAGTGTCGCATTTACTTTCATTTGAATCGTAGACGAGGAATGCATAACACTTCGCAATGAATATTATATCTTATCATGAAACATAGATATTAGATGCAATATCTCGTTTTAAGAAGCATTGGAACTCTATTGCTTCGATAGGTAGACATCTGCAATCGCTATTTCCTTGCAAGGAAGTGTCGCATTTACATTCATTTGAGGTGTAGACGAGGAAAACATAACACTTCGCAAATCATATTATATCTTGCCATGAAACATAGAAATGAGATGCGATATCGCGTTTTAAGAAGCATTAGAAATCTATTGCTACGATACGTAGACATCTGCAAACGCTATTTCGTTGCAAGGAAGTGTCGCATTTACTTTCATGTGAATCGTAGACGACGAATGCATAACACTTCGCAATGTATATTATATCTTATCATGAAACATAGATATGAGATGCAATATCTCGTTTTAAGAAGCATTTGAACTCTATTGCTCCGATACGTAGACATCTGCAAACGCTATTTCCCTGCAAGGAAGTGTCGCATTTACATTCATTTGAAGTGTAGACGAGGAATACATAATACTTCGCAAATCATATTATATCTTACCATGAAACATAGAAATGAGATGCGATATCGCGTTTTAAGAAGCATTAGAAATCTATTGCTACGATAGGTAGACATCTGCAATCGCTATTTCCTTGCAAGGAAGTGTCGCATTTACATTCATTTGAGGTGTAGACGAGGAAAACATAACACTTCACAAATCATATTATATCTTACCATGAAACATAGAAATGAGATGCGATATCGCGTTTTAAGAAGCATTAGAACTCTATTGCTGCGATAGGTAGGCATCTGCAATCGCTATTTCCTTGCAAGGAAGTGTCGCATTTACATTCATTTGAGGTGTAGACGAGGAGAACATAACACTTCGCAAATCATATTATATCTTACCATGAAACATAGAAATGAGATGCGATATCGCGTTTTAAGAAGCATTTGAACTCTATTGCTTCGATACGTAGACATCTGCAAACGCTATTTCCTTGCAAGGAAGTGTCGCATTTACTTTCATTTGAATCGTAGACGAGGAATGCACAACACTTCGCAATGAATATTATATCTTATCATGAAACATAGATATTAGATGCAATATCTCGTTTTAAGAAGCATTGGAACTCTATTGCTTCGATACGTAGACTTCTGCAAACGCTATTTCCCTGCAAGGAAGTGTCGCATTTACATTCATTTGAGGTGTAGACGAGGAATACATAACACTTCGCAAATCATATTATATCTTACCATGAAACATAGAAATGAGATGCGATATCGCGTTTTAAGAAGCATTAGAAATCTATTGCTACGATACGTAGACATCTGCAAACGCTATTTCCTTGCAAGGAAGTGTCGCATTTACTTTCATGTGAATCGTAGACGACGAATGCATAACACTTCGCAATGTATATTATATCTTATCATGAAACATAGATATGAGATGCAATATCTCGTTTTAAGAAGCATTTGAACTCTATTGCTTCGATACGTAGACATCTGCAAACGCTATTTCCTTGCAAGGATGTGTCGCATTTACATTCATTTGAAGTGTAGACGAGGAATACATAACACTACGCAAATCATATTATATCTTACCATGAAACATAGAAATGAGATGCGATATCGCGTTTTAAGAAGCATTAGAAATCTATTGCTACGACACGTACACATCTGCAAACGCTATTTCCTTGCAAGGAAGTGTCGCATTTACTTTCATTTGAATCGTAGACGAGGAATGCATAACACTTCGCAATGTATATTATATCTTATCATGAAACATAGATATGAGATGCAATATCTCGTTTTAAGAAGCATTTGAACTCTATTGCTTCGATACGTAGACATCTGCAAACGCTATTTCCTTGCAAGGAAGTGTCGCATTTACTTTCATGTGAATCGTAGACGACGAATGCATAACACTTCGCAATGTATATTATATCTTATCATGAAACATAGATATGAGATGCAATATCTCGTTTTAAGAAGCATTTGAACTCTATTGCTTCGATACGTAGACATCTGCAAACGCTATTTCCTTGCAAGGATGTGTCGCATTTACATTCATTTGAAGTGTAGACGAGGAATACATAACACTACGCAATTCATATTATATCTTACCATGAAACATAGATATTAGATGCAATATCTTGTTTTAAGAAGCATTGGAACTCTATTGCTTCGATACGTAGACATCTGCAAACGCTATTTCCTTGCAAGGATGTGTCGCATTTACATTCATTTGAAGTGTAGACGAGGAATACATAACACTACGCAAATCATATTATATCTTACCATGAAACATAGATATTAGATGCAATATCTTGTTTTAAGAAGCATTGGAACTCTATTGCTACGATACCTAGACATCTGCAGACGCTATTTCGTAGCGAGGAAGTGTCGCATTCACATTCATTTGAAGTGTAGACGAGGAATACATAACACTTCGCAATTCATGTTATATCTTACCATGAAACATAGAAATGAGATGCGATATCGCGTTTTAAGAATCATATGAACTCTATTGCTACGATACGTAGACATCTGCAAACGCTATTTCCTTGCAAGGAAGTGTCGCATTTACTTTCATTTGAATCGTAGACGAGGATTGCATAACACGTCGCAATGAATATTATATCTTATCATGAAACATAGATATGAGATGCAATATCTCGTTTTAAGAAGCATTAGAACTCTATTACTACGATACCTAGACATCTGCAGACGCTATTTCCTAGCGAGGAAGTGTCGCATTCACATTCATTTGAAGTATAGACGAGGAATACATAACACTTCGCAAATCATATTATACCTTACCATGAAACATAGAAATGAGATGCGATATCGCGTTTTAAGAATCATAAGAACTTTATTGCTACGATACGTAGACATCTGCAAACGCTATTTCCCTGCAAGGAAGTGTCGCATTTACATTCATTTGAAGTGTAGACGAGGAATACATGACACTTCGCAAATCATATTATATCTTACCATGAAACATAGAAATGAGATGCGATATCGCGTTCTAAGAAGCATCAGAAATCCATTGCTACGATACGTAAACGTCTGCAGTCGCTATTTCCTTGCAAGGAAGTGTCGCATTAACTTTGATTTGAATCGTAGACGAGGAATGCATAACACGTCGCAATGAATATTATATCTTATCATGAAACATAGATATGAGATGCAATATCTCGTTTTAAGAAGCATTAGAACTCTATTACTACGATACCTAGACATCTGCAGACGCTATTTCCTAGCGAGGAAGTGTCGCATTCACATTCATTTGAAGTATAGACGAGGAATACATAACACTTCGCAAATCATATTATACCTTACCATGAAACATAGAAATGAGTTGCGATATCGCTTTTTAAGAATCATAAGAACACTATTGCTACGATACGTAGACATCTGCAAACGCTATTTCCTTGCAAGGAAGTGTAGCATTTACATTCATTTGAATCGTAGACGGGGAATGCATAACACTTCACAAATCATAATACATCTTACCATGAAACGTAGAAATGAGATGCGATATCGCGTTTTAAGAAGCACTAGAACTCTATTGCTACGATACCCAGACATCTGCAGACGCTATTTCCTAACAAGGAAGTGTCGCATTTACATTCATTTGAAGTGTAGACGAGGAATACATGACACTTAGCAAATCATCTTATATCTTACCATGAAACATAGAAATGAGAAGCGATATCGCGTTTTAAGAAGCATTAGAAAGCTATTGCTACGATACGTAGACATCTGCAAACGCTATTTCCTAGCGAGGAAGTATCGCATTCACATTCATTTGAAGTGTAGACGAGGAATGCATGACACTTCGCAAATCATGTTATATCTTACCATGAAACATTGAAATGAGATGCGATATCGCGTTTTAAGAAGCATTTGAACTCTATTGCTTCGATACGTAGACATCTGCAAACGCTATTTCCTTGCAAGGAAGTGTCGCATTTACTTTCATTTGAATCGTAGACGAGGAATGCATAACACTTCGCAATGAATATTACATCTTATCATGAAACATAGATATTAGATGCAATATCTCGTTTTAAGAAGCATTGGAACTCTATTGCTACGATACCTAGACATCTGCAGACGCTATTTCCTAGCGAGGAAGTGTCGCATTCACATTCATTTGAAGTGTAGACGAGGAATACATAACACTTCGCAAATCATATTATACCTTACCATGAAACATAGAAATGAGTTGCGATATCGCTTTTTAAGAATCATAAGAACTCTATTGCTACGATACGTAGACATCTGCAAACGCTATTTCCTTGCAAGGAAGTGTAGCATTTACATTCATTTGAATCGTAGACGAGGAATGCATAACACTTCACAAATCATAATACATCTTACCATGAAACGTAGAAATGAGATGCGATATCGCGTTTTAAGAAGCACTAGAACTCTATTGCTACGATACCCAGACATCTGCAGACGCTATTTCCTAACAAGGAAGTGTCGCATTTACATTCATTTGAAGTGTAGACGAGGAATACATAACACTTCGCAAATCATATTATAACTTACCATGAAACATAGAAGTGAGATGCGATATCGCGTTTTAAGAAGCATTAGAATACTATTGCTACGATAGGCAGATATTTGCAAACGCTATTTCCTTGCAAGGAAGTGTCGTATTTACATTCATTTGAAGTGTAGACGAGGAATACATAACGCTTCGCAAATCATATTATATCTTACCATAAAACATAGAAATGAGATGCGATATCGCGTTTTAAGAAGCATCAGAAACCCATTGCTACGATACGTAGACATCTGCAAACGCTATTTCCTTGCAAGGTAGTGTCGCATTTACATTCCTTTGAAGTTGAGACAAGGAATACATAACACTTCGCAAATCATATTATATCTTACCATGAAACATAGAAATGGAATGCGATATCGCGTTTTAAGAAGCATTAGAACTCTATTGCTACGATTCCTAGACATCTGCAAACGCTATTTCCTAGCAAGGAAGTGTCGCATTTACATTCATTTGAAGTGTAGACGAGGAATACATAACACTTCGCAAATCATATTACATCTTACCATGAAACATAGAAATGAGATGCGATATCGCGTTTTAAAAAGCATTGGAACTCTAATGCTACGATACGTAGACATCTGCAAATGCTATTTCCTAGCGAGGAAGTATCGCATTCACATTCATTTGAAGTGTAGACGAGGAATACATAACACTTCGCAAATCATGTTATATCTTACCATGAAACATAGAAATGAGATGCGATATCGCGTTTTAAGAATCATATGAACTCTATTGCTACGATACGTAGACATCTGCAAACGCTATTTCCTAGCGAGCGAGTGTCGCATTTACATTCATTTGAAGTGTAGACAAGGAATACTTAACACTTCGCAAATCATATTATATCTTACCATGAAACATAGAAATGAAATGCGATATCGCGTTTTAAGAAGCATCAGAAATCCATTGCTACGATACGTAGACATCTGCAAACGCTATTTCCTTGCAAGGAAGTGTCGCATTTACATTCATTTGAAGTGTAGACAAGGAATACATAACACTTCGCAAATCATATTATATCTTACCATAAAACATAGAAATGAGATGCGATATCGCGTTTTAAGAAGCATCAGAAATCCATTCCGTGCAAGGAAGTGTCGCATATACATTCGTTTGAATCGTAAACGAGGAATGCATAACAATTCGCAATGAATATTATATCCTATCATGAATCATAGATATGAGATGCAATATCTCGTTTTAAGAAGCATTTGAACTCTATTGCTTCGATACGTAGACATCTGCAAACGCTATTTCCTTGCAAGGAAGTGTCGCATTTACTTTCATTTGAATCGTAGACGAGGAATGCATAACACTTCGCAATGAATATTACATCTTATCATGAAACATAGATATTAGATGCAATATCTCGTTTTAAGAAGCATTGGAACTCTATTGCTACGATACCTAGACATCTGCAGACGCTATTTCCTAGCGAGGAAGTGTCGCATTCACATTCATTTGAAGTGTAGACGAGGAATACATAACACTTCGCAAATCATATTATACCTTACCATGAAACATAGAAATGAGTTGCGATATCGCTTTTTAAGAATCATAAGAACTCTATTGCTACGATACGTAGACATCTGCAAACGCTATTTCCTTGCAAGGAAGTGTAGCATTTACATTCATTTGAATCGTAGACGAGGAATGCATAACACTTCACAAATCATAATACATCTTACCATGAAACGTAGAAATGAGATGCGATATCGCGTTTTAAGAAGCACTAGAACTCTATTGCTACGATACCCAGACATCTGCAGACGCTATTTCCTAACAAGGAAGTGTCGCATTTATATTCATTTGAAGTGTAGACGAGGAATACATAACACTTCGCAAATCATATTATAACTTACCATGAAACATAGAAGTGAGATGCGATATCGCGTTTTAAGAAGCATTAGAATACTATTGCTACGATAGGCAGATATTTGCAAACGCTATTTCCTTGCAAGGAAGTGTCGTATTTACATTCATTTGAAGTGTAGACGAGGAATACATAACGCTTCGCAAATCATATTATATCTTACCTTAAAACATAGAAATGAGATGCGATATCGCGTTTTAAGAAGCATCAGAAACCCATTGCTACGATACGTAGACATCTGCAAACGCTATTTCCTTGCAAGGTAGTGTCGCATTTACATTCCTTTGAAGTTGAGACAAGGAATACATAACACTTCGCAAATCATATTATATCTTACCATGAAACATAGAAATGGAATGCGATATCGCGTTTTAAGAAGCATTAGAACTCTATTGCTACGATTCCTAGACATCTGCAAACGCTATTTCCTAGCAAGGAAGTGTCGCATTTACATTCATTTGAAGTGTAGACGAGGAATACATAACACTTCGCAAATCATATTACATCTTACCATGAAACATAGAAATGAGATGCGATATCGCGTTTTAAAAAGCATTGGAACTCTAATGCTACGATACGTAGACATCTGCAAATGCTATTTCCTAGCGAGGAAGTATCGCATTCACATTCATTTGAAGTGTAGACGAGGAATACATAACACTTCGCAAATCATGTTATATCTTACCATGAAACATAGAAATGAGATGCGATATCGCGTTTTAAGAATCATATGAACTCTATTGCTACGATACGTAGACATCTGCAAACGCTATTTCCTAGCGAGCGAGTGTCGCATTTACATTCATTTGAAGTGTAGACAAGGAATACTTAACACTTCGCAAATCATATTATATCTTACCATGAAACATAGAAATGAAATGCGATATCGCGTTTTAAGAAGCATCAGAAATCCATTGCTACGATACGTAGACATCTGCAAACGCTATTTCCTTGCAAGGAAGTGTCGCATTTACATTCATTTGAAGTGTAGACAAGGAATACATAACACTTCGCAAATCATATTATATCTTACCATAAAACATAGAAATGAGATGCGATATCGCGTTTTAAGAAGCATCAGAAATCCATTCCGTGCAAGGAAGTGTCGCATATACATTCGTTTGAATCGTAAACGAGGAATGCATAACAATTCGCAATGAATATTATATCCTATCATGAATCATAGATATGAGATGCAATATCTCGTTTTAAGAAGCATTTGAACTCTATTGCTTCGATACGTAGACATCTGCAAACGCTATTTCCTTGCAAGGAAGTGTCGCATTTACTTTCATTTGAATCGTAGACGAGGAATGCATAACACTTCGCAATGAATATTACATCTTATCATGAAACATAGATATTAGATGCAATATCTCGTTTTAAGAAGCATTGGAACTCTATTGCTACGATACCTAGACATCTGCAGACGCTATTTCCTAGCGAGGAAGTGTCGCATTCACATTCATTTGAAGTGTAGACGAGGAATACATAACACTTCGCAAATCATATTATACCTTACCATGAAACATAGAAATGAGTTGCGATATCGCTTTTTAAGAATCATAAGAACTCTATTGCTACGATACGTAGACATCTGCAAACGCTATTTCCTTGCAAGGAAGTGTAGCATTTACATTCATTTGAATCGTAGACGAGGAATGCATAACACTTCACAAATCATAATACATCTTACCATGAAACGTAGAAATGAGATGCGATATCGCGTTTTAAGAAGCACTAGAACTCTATTGCTACGATACCCAGACATCTGCAGACGCTATTTCCTAACAAGGAAGTGTCGCATTTACATTCATTTGAAGTGTAGACGAGGAATACATAACACTTCGCAAATCATATTATAACTTACCATGAAACATAGAAGTGAGATGCGATATCGCGTTTTAAGAAGCATTAGAATACTATTGCTACGATAGGCAGATATTTGCAAACGCTATTTCCTTGCAAGGAAGTGTCGTATTTACATTCATTTGAAGTGTAGACGAGGAATACATAACGCTTCGCAAATCATATTATATCTTACCTTAAAACATAGAAATGAGATGCGATATCGCGTTTTAAGAAGCATCAGAAACCCATTGCTACGATACGTAGACATCTGCAAACGCTATTTCCTTGCAAGGTAGTGTCGCATTTACATTCCTTTGAAGTTGAGACAAGGAATACATAACACTTCGCAAATCATATTATACCTTACCATGAAACATAGAAATGAGTTGCGATATCGCTTTTTAAGAATCATAAGAACACTATTGCTACGATACGTAGACATCTGCAAACGCTATTTCCTTGCAAGGAAGTGTAGCATTTACATTCATTTGAATCGTAGACGGGGAATGCATAACACTTCACAAATCATAATACATCTTACCATGAAACGTAGAAATGAGATGCGATATCGCGTTTTAAGAAGCACTAGAACTCTATTGCTACGATACCCAGACATCTGCAGACGCTATTTCCTAACAAGGAAGTGTCGCATTTACATTCATTTGAAGTGTAGACGAGGAATACATGACACTTAGCAAATCATCTTATATCTTACCATGAAACATAGAAATGAGATGCGATATCGCGTTTTAAAAAGCATTGGAACTCTAATGCTACGATAGGTAGACATCTGCAATTGCTATTTCCTTGCAAGGAAGTGTCGCATTTACATTCATTTGAAGTGTAGACGAGGAATACATAACACTTCGCAAATCATATTATATCTTACCATGAAACATAGAAATGAGATGCGATATCGCCGTTTTAAGAAGCATTAGAAATCTATTGCTACGATACGTAGACATCTGCAAACGCTATTTCCTAGCGAGGAAGTATCGCATTCACATTCATTTGAAGTGTAGACGAGGTATACATAACACTTCGCAAATCATGTTATATCTTACCATGAAACATAGAAATGAGATGCGATATCGCGTTGTAAGAAGCATTAGAGCTCTATTGCTACGATACGTAGACATCTGTAATCGCTGTTTCCTTGCAAGGAAGTGTCGCATTTACTTTCATTTGAATCGTAGACGAGGAATGCATAACACTTCGCAATGAATATTATATCTTACCATGAATCATAGAAATGAGATGCGATATCGCGTTTTAAGTATCATAAGAACTCTATTGTTACGATACGTAGACATCTGCAAACGCTATTTCCTTGGAAGGAAGTGTCGCATTTACGTTCATTTGAATCGTAGACGAGGAATGCATAACACTTCGCAATGAATATTATATCTTACCATGAAACATAGAAATGAGATGCGATATCGCGATTTAAGGAGCTTTAGAACACTATTGCTTCGATACGTAGACATCTGCAAACGCGATTTCCTTGCAAGGAAGTGTCGCATTTACATTCATTTGAATTGTACACGAGGAATGCATAACACTTCGCAATGAATATTATATCTTATCATGAAACATAGATATGAGATGCAATATCTCGTTTTAAGAAGCATTTGAACTCTATTGCTTCGATACGTAAACATCTGCAGACGCTATTTCCTAGCAAGGAAGTGTCGCATTTACATTCATTTGAACCGTAGACGAGGAATGCATAACACTTCGCAATGAATATTATATCTTACCATGAAACATAGAAATGAGATGCGATATCGCGTTTTAAGAAGCATTAGAACTCTATTGCTACGATAGGTAGACATCTGCAAACGCTATTTCCTTGCAAGGAAGTGTCGTATTTACATTGATTTGAAGTGTAGACGAGGAATACATAACACTTCGCAAATCATATTATATCTTACCATGAATCATAGAAATGAGATGCGATATCGCGTTTTAAGTATCATAAGAACTCTATTGTTACGATACGTAGACATCTGCAAACGCTATTTCCTTGCAAGGAAGTGTCGCATTTACATTCATTTGAAGTGTAGACGAGGAATACATAACACTTCGCAAATCATGTTATATCTTACCATAAAACATAGAAATGAGATGCGATATCGCGTTTTAAGAAGCATCAGAAATCCATTGCTACGATACGTAGACATCTGCAAACGCTATTTCCTTGCAAGGAAGTGTCGCATTTACATTCCTTTGAAGTTGAGACAAGGAATACATAACACTTCGCAAATCATATTATATCTTACCATGAAACATAGAAATGAGATGCGATATCGCGTTTTAAGAAGCATTTGAACTCTATTGCTTCGATACGTAGACATCTGCAAACGCTATTTCCTTGCAAGGAAGTGTTGCATTTACATTCATTTGAACCGTAGACGAGGAATGCTTAACACTTCGCAATGAATATTATATCTTATCATGAAACATAGATATGAGATGCGATATCTCGTTTTAAGAAGAATTTGAACTCTATTGCTTCGATACGTAGACATCTGCACACGCTATTTCCCTGCAAGGAAGTGTCGCATTTACATTCATTTGAACCGTAGACGAGGAAAAGCATAACACTTCGCAATGAATATTATATCTTATCATGAAGCATAAATATGAGATGCAATATCTCGTTTTAAGAAGCATTTGAACACTGTTGCTTCGATACGTAGACATCTGCAAACGCTATTTCCTTGCAAGGAAGTGTCGCATTTACATTCATTTGAAGTGTATACGTGGAATACATAACACTTCGCAAATCATATTATATCTTACCATAAAACATAGAAATGAGATGCGATATCGCGTTTTAAGAAGCATCAGAAATCCATTGCTACGATACGTAGACATCTGCAAACGCTATTTCCTTGCAAGGAAGTGTCGCATTTACATTCATTTGAAGTGTAGACGAGGAATACATAACACTCCGCAAATCATGTTATATCTTACCATGAAACATAGAAAGGAGATGCGATATCGCGTTTTAAGAAGCATTAGAACTCTATTGCTACGATACGTAGACATCTGCAAACGCTATTTCCTTGCAAGGAAGCGTCGCATTTACATTCATTTGAAGTGTAGACGAGGAATACATAACAGTTAGCAAATCATCTTATATCTTACCATGCAACATAGAAATGAGATGCGATATCGCGTTTTAAGAAGCACTAGAAAGCTATTGCTACGATACGTAGACATCTGCAAACGCTATTTCCTTGCAAGGAAGTGTCGCATTTACATTCATTTGAACCGTAGACGAGGAAAAGCATAACACATCGCAATGAATATTATATCTTATCATGAAGCATAAATATGAGATGCAATATCTCGTTTTAAGAAGCATTTGAACACTATTGCTTCGATACGTAGACATCTGCAAGCGCTATTTCCTTGCAAGGAAGTGTCGCATTTACATTCATTTGAAGTGTAGACGGGGAATACGTGATACTTCGCAAATCATATTATATCTTACCATGAAACATAGAAATGAGATGCGATATCGCGATTTAAGGAGCTTTAGAACACTATTGCTTCGATACGTAGACATCTGCAAACGCGATTTCCTTGCAAGGAAGTGTCGCATTTACATTCATTTGAATTGTACACGAGGAATGCATAACACTTCGCAATGAATATTATATCTTATCATGAAACATAGATATGAGATGCAATATCTCGTTTTAAGAAGCATTTGAACTCTATTGCTTCGATACGTAAACATCTGCAGACGCTATTTCCTAGCAAGGAAGTGTCGCATTTACATTCATTTGAATCGTAGACGAGGAACGCATAACACTTCGCAATGAATATTATATCTTACCATGAAACATAGAAATGAGATGCGATATCGCGTTTTAAGAAGCATTAGAACTCTATTGCTACGATAGGTAGACATCTGCAAACGCTATTTCCTTGCAAGGAAGTGTCGTATTTACATTGATTTGAAGTGTAGACGAGGAATACATAACACTTCGCAAAACATATTATATCTTACCATGAATCATAGAAATGAGATGCGATATCGCGTTTTAAGTATCATAAGAACACTATTGTTACGATACGTAGACATCTGCAAACGCTATTTCCTTGCAAGGAAGTGTCGCATTTACATTCATTTGAAGTGTAGACGAGGAATACATAACACTTCGCAACTCATATTATATCTTACCATGAAACATAGAAAGGAGATGCGATATCGCGTTTTAAGAAGCATTAGAACTCTATTGCTTCGATACGTAGACATCTGCAAACGCTATTTCCCTGCAAGGAAGTGTCGCATTTACATTCATTTGAACCGTAGACGAGGAAAAGCATAACACTTCGCAATGAATATTATATCTTATCATGAAGCATAAATATGAGATGCAATATCTCGTTTTAAGAAGCATTTGAACACTATTGCTTCGATACGTAGACATCTGCAAACGCTATTTCCTTGCAAGGAAGTGTCGCATTTACATTCATTTGAAGTGTAGACGAGGAATACATAACACTTCGCAAATCATATTATTTCTTACCATAAAACATAGAAATGAGATGCGATATCGCGTTTTAAGAAGCATCAGCAATCCATTGCTACGATACGTAGACATCTGCAAACGCTATTTCCTTGCAAGGAAGTGTCGCATTTACATTCATTTGAATCGTAGACGAGGAATGCATAACACTTCGCAATGAATATTATATCTTACCATGAAACATAGAAATGAGATGCGATATCGCGTTTTAAGAAGCATTAGAACTCTATTGCTACGATAGGTAGACATCTGCAAACGCTATTTCCTTGCAAGGAAGTGTCGTATTTACATTGATTTGAAGTGTAGACGAGGAATACATAACACTTCGCAAATCATATTATATCTTACCATGAAACATAGAAATGAGATGCGATATCGCGTTTTAAGAAGCATTAATAAACTCTATTGCTTCGATACGTAGACATCTGCAAACGCTATTTCCTTGCAAGGAAGTGTCGCATTTACATTCATTTGAAGTGTAGACGAGGAATACATGACACTTCGCAAATCATATTATATCTTACCATGAAACATAGAAATGAGATGCGATATCGCGTTTTAAGAAGCATTAGAACTCTATTGCTACGATACGTAAACATCTGCAAACGCTATTTCCTTGCAAGGAAGTGTCGCATTTACATTCATTTGATGTGTAGACGAGGAATACATAACAATTCGCAAATCATATTATATCTTACCATGAAACATAGAAATGAGATGCGATATCGCGTTTTAAGAAGCATTTGAACTCTATTGCTTCGATACGTAGACATCTGCAAACGCTATTTCCATGCAAGGAAGTGTCGCATTTACATTCATTTGAAGTGTAGACGAAGAATACATGACACTTCGCAAATCATATTATATCTTACCATGAAACATAGAAATGAGATGCGATATCGCGTTTTAAGAAGCATTAGAAATCCATTGCTACGATACGTAGATATCTGCAAATGCTATTTCCTTGCAAGGAGGTGTCGCATTTACATTCATTTGATGTGTAGACGAGGAATACATAACACTTCGCAAATCATATTATATCTTACCATGAAACATAGAAATGAGATGCGATATCGCGTTTTATGGAGCATTAGAACTCTATTGCTACGATACGTAGACATCTGCAAATGCTATTTCCTTGCAAGGAAGTGTCGCATTTACATTCACTTGAGGTGTAGGCGAGGAGTACATAACACTTCGCAAATCGTATTATACCTTACCATGAAACACAGAAATGAGATGCGAAATCGCGTTTTAAGAATTATAAGAGCTCTATTGCTACGATACGTAGACATCTGCAAACGCTATTTCCTTGCAAGGAAGTGTCGCATTTACTTTCATTTGAATCGTAGACGAGGAATACATAACACTTCGCAATGTATATTATATCTTATCATGAAACATAGATATGAGATGCAATATCTCGTTTTAAGAAGCATTTGAACTCTATTGCTTCGATACGTAGACATCTGAAAACGCTATTTCCATGCAAGGAAGTGTCGCATTTACTTTCATTTGAATCGTAAACGAGGAATGCATAACACTTCGCAATGAATATTATATCTTATCATGAAACATAGATATGAGATGCAGTATCTCGTTTTAAGAAGCATTTGAACTCTATTGCTTCGATACGTAGACATCTGCAAACGCTATTTCCTTACAAGGAAGTGTCGCATTTACATTAATTTGAAGTGTAGACGAGGAATACATAACATCTCGCAAATCATATTACATCTTACCATGAAACATAGAAATGAGATGCGATATCGCGTTTTAAGAAGCATTAATAAACTCTATTGCTTCGATACGTAGACATCTGCAAACGCTATTTCCTTGCAAGGAAGTGTCGCATTTACATTCATTTGAAGTGTAGACGAGGAATACATGACACTTCGCAAATCATATTATATCTTACCATGAAACATAGAAATGAGATGCGGTATCGCGTTTTAAGAAGCATTAGAACCCTATTGCTACGATACGTAAACATCTGCAAACGCTATTTCCTTGCAAGGAAGTGTCGCATTTACATTCATTTGATGTGTAGACGAGGAATACATAACACTTCGCAAACCATATTATATCTTACCATGAAACATAGAAATGAGATGCGATATCGCGTTTTAAGAAGCATTTGAACTCTATTGCTTCGATACGTAGACATCTGCAAACGCTATTTCCTTGCAAGGAAGTGTCGCATTTACATTCATTTGAGGTGTAGGCGAGGAATGCATAGCACTTCGCAAATCATATTATATCTTACCATGAAACATAGAAATGAGATGCGATATCGCGTTTTAAGAAGCATTAGAAATCTATTGCTACGATACGTAGACATCTGCAAACGCTATTTCCTTGCAAGGAAGTGTCGCATTTACATTCATTTGATGTGTAGACGAGGAATACATAACACTTCGCAAATCATATTATACCTTACCATGAAACATAGAAATGAGATGCGAAATCGCGTTTTAAGAATTATAAGGTCTCTATTGCTACGATACGTAGACATCTGCAAACGCTATTTCCTTGCAAGGAAGTGTCGCATTTACATTCATTTGAGGTGTAGACGAGGAATACATAACACTTCGCAAATCATATTATATCTTACCATGAAACATAGAAATGAGATGCGATATCGCGTTTTAAGAAGCATTTGAACTCTATTGCTTCGATACGTAGACATCTGCAAACGCTATTTCCTTACAAGGAAGTGTCGCATTTACATTAATTTGAAGTGTAGACGAGGAATACATAACATCTCGCAAATCATATTACATCTTACCATGAAACATAGAAATGAGATGCGATATCGCGTTTTAAGAAGCATTAATAAACTCTATTGCTTCGATACGTAGACATCTGCAAACGCTATTTCCTTGCAAGGAAGTGTCGCATTTACATTCATTTGAAGTGTAGACGAGGAATACATGACACTTCGCAAATCATATTATATCTTACCATGAAACATAGAAATGAGATGCGGTATCGCGTTTTAAGAAGCATTAGAACTCTATTGCTACGATACGTAAACATCTGCAAACGCTATTTCCTTGCAAGGAAGTGTCGCATTTACATTCATTTGATGTGTAGACGAGGAATACATAACACTTCGCAAACCATATTATATCTTACCATGAAACATAGAAATGAGATGCGATATCGCGTTTTAAGAAGCATTTGAACTCTATTGCTTCGATACGTAGACATCTGCAAACGCTATTTCCTTGCAAGGAAGTGTCGCATTTACATTCATTTGAGGTGTAGGCGAGGAATGCATAGCACTTCGCAAATCATATTATATCTTACCATGAAACATAGAAATGAGATGCGATATCGCGTTTTAAGAAGCATTAGAAATCTATTGCTACGATACGTAGACATCTGCAAACGCTATTTCCTTGCAAGGAAGTGTCGCATTTACATTCATTTGATGTGTAGACGAGGAATACATAACACTTCGCAAATCATATTATACCTTACCATGAAACATAGAAATGAGATGCGAAATCGCGTTTTAAGAATTATAAGGTCTCTATTGCTACGATACGTAGACATCTGCAAACGCTATTTCCTTGCAAGGAAGTGTCGCATTTACATTCATTTGAGGTGTAGACGAGGAATACATAACACTTCGCAAATCATATTATATCTTACCATGAAACATAGAAATGAGATGCGATATCGCGTTTTAAGAAGCATTTGAACTCTATTGCTACGATACGTAGACATCTGCAATCGCTGTTTCCTTGCAAGGAAGTGTCGCATTTACTTTCATTTGAATCGTAGACGAGGAATGCATAACACTTCACAATGAATATTATATCTTACCATGAAACATAGAAATGAGATGCGATATCGCGATTTAAGATGCTTTAGAACACTATTGCTTCGATACGTAGACATCTGCAAACGCTATTTCCTAGCAAGGAAGTGTCGCATTTACATTCATTTGTAGTGTAGACGAGGAATACATGATACTTAGCAAATCATATTATAACTTACCATGAAACATAGAAATGAGATGCGATATCGCGTTTTAAGAAGCATTAGAACTCTATTGCTACGATACGTAAACATCTGCAAACGCTATTTCCTTGCAAGGAAGTGTCGCATTTACATTCATTTGATGTGTAGACGAGGAATACATAACACTTCGCAAACCATATTATATCTTACCATGAATCATAGAAATGAGATGCGATATCGCGTTTTAAGTATCATAAGAACTCTATTGTTACGATACGTAGACATCTGAAAACGCTATTTCCATGCAAGGAAGTGTCGCATTTACTTTCATTTGAATCGTAAACGAGGAATGCATAACACTTCGCAATGAATATTATATCTTATCATGAAACATAGATATGAGATGCAGTATCTCGTTTTAAGAAGCATTTGAACTCTATTGCTTCGATACGTAGACATCTGCAAACGCTATTTCCTTACAAGGAAGTGTCGCATTTACATTAATTTGAAGTGTAGACGAGGAATACATAACATCTCGCAAATCATATTACATCTTACCATGAAACATAGAAATGAGATGCGATATCGCGTTTTAAGAAGCATTAATAAACTCTATTGCTTCGATACGTAGACATCTGCAAACGCTATTTCCTTGCAAGGAAGTGTCGCATTTACATTCATTTGAAGTGTAGATGAGGAATACATGACACTTCGCAAATCATATTATATCTTACCATGAAACATAGAAATGAGATGCGATATCGCGTTTTAAGAAGCATTAGAACTCTATTGCTACGATACGTAAACATCTGCAAACGCTATTTCCTTGCAAGGAAGTGTCGCATTTACATTCATTTGATGTGTAGACGAGGAATACATAACACTTCGCAAACCATATTATATCTTACCATGAATCATAGAAATGAGATGCGATATCGCGTTTTAAGTATCATAAGAACTCTATTGTTACGATACGTAGACATCTGCAAACGCTATTTCCTTGCAAGGAAGTGTCGCATTTACATTCATTTGAAGTGTAGACGAGGAATACATAACACTTCGCAACTCATATTATATCTTACCATGAAACATAGAAAGGAGATGCGATATCGCGTTTTAAGAAGCATTAGAACTCTATTGCTTCGATACGTAGACATCTGCAAACGCTATTTCCCTGCAAGGAAGTGTCGCATTTACATTCATTTGAACCGTAGACGAGGAAAAGCATAACACTTCGCAATGAATATTATATCTTATCATGAAGCATAAATATGAGATGCAATATCTCGTTTTAAGAAGCATTTGAACACTATTGCTTCGATACGTAGACATCTGCAAACGCTATTTCCTTGCAAGGAAGTGTCGCATGTACATTCATTTGATGTGTAGACGGGGAATACATAACACTTCGCAATGTATATTATATCTTATCATGAAACATAGATATGAGTTGCAATATCTCGTTTTAAGAAGCATTTGAACTCTATTGCTACGATACGTAAACATCTGCAAACGCTATTTCCTTGCAAGGAAGTGTCGCATTTACATTCATTTGATGTGTATACGAGGGTTACATAACACTTCGCAAATCATATTATATCTTACCATGAAACATAGAAATGAGATGCGATATCGCGTTTTAAGAAGCATTAGAAATCTATTGCTACGATACGTAGACATCTGCAAACGCTATTTCCTTGCAAGGAAGTGTCGCATTTACTTTCATTTGAATCGTAGACGAGGAATGCATAACACTTCGCAATGTATATTATATCTTATCATGAAACATAGATATGAGATGCAATATCCCGTTTTAAGAAGCATTTGAACTCTATTGCTTCGATACGTAGACATCTGCAAATGCTATTTCCTTGCAAGGAAGTGCCGCATTTACATTCACTTGAAGTGTAGGCGAGGAATACATAACACTTCGCAAATCATATTATACCTTACCATGAAACATAGAAATGAGATGCGAAATCGCGTTTTAAGAATTATAAGAGCTCTATTGCTACGATACGTAGACATCTGCAAACGCTATTTCCTTGCAAGGAAGTGTCGCATTTACATTCATTTGAGGTGTAGACGAGGAATACATAACACTTCGCAAATCATATTATATGTTACCATGAAACATAGAAATGAGATGCGATATCGCGTTTTAAGAAGCATTTGAACTCTATTGCTACGATACGTAGACATCTGCAATCGCTGTTTCCTTGCAAGGAAGTGTCGCATTTACTTTCATTTGAATCGTAGACGAGGAATGCATAACACTTCGCAATGAATATTATATCTTACCATGAAACATAGAAATGAGGTGCGATATCGCGTTTCAAGAAGCATTAGAACTCTATTGCTTCGATACGTAGACATCTGCAAACGCTATTTCCTTGTAAGGAAGTGTCGCATTTACATTCATTTGAAGTGTAGGCGAGGAATACATAACACTTCGCAAATCATATTATACCTTACCATGAAACATAGAAATGAGATGCGAAATCGCGTTTTAAGAATTATAAGAACTCTATTGCTACGATACGTAGACATCTGCAAACGCTATTTCCTTGGAAGGAAGTGTCGCATTTACTTTCATTTGAATCGTAGACGAGGAATGCATAACACTTCGCAATGAATATTATATCTTATCATGAAACATAGATATTAGATGCAATATCTCGTTTTAAGAAGCATTGGAACTCTATTGCTACGATACCTAGACATCTGCAGACGCTATTTCCTAACGAGGAAGTGTCGCATTCACATTCATTTGAAGTGTAGACGAGGAATACATAACACTTCGCAAATCATATTATATCTTACCATAAAACATAGAAATGAGATGCGATATCGCGTTTTAAGAAGCATTAGAACTCTATTGCTACGATACCCAGACATCTGCAGAGGCTATTTCCTAACAAGGAAGTGTCGCATTTACATTCATTTGATGTGTAGACGAGGAACACATGACACTTAGCAAATCATCTTATATCTTACCATGAAACATAGAAATGAGATGCGATATCGCGTTTTAAGAAGCATTAGAAAGCTATTGCTACGATACGTAGACATCTGCAAACGCTATTTCCTAGCGAGGAAGTATCGCATTCACATTCATTTGAAGTGTAGACGAGGAATACATGACACTTCGCAAATCATGTTATATCTTACCATGAAACATAGAAATGAGATGCGATATCGCGTTTTAGGAAGCATTAGAAAGCTATTGCTACGATACGTAGACATCTGCAAACGCTATTTCCTAGCGAGGAAGTATCGCATTCACATTCATTTGAAGTGTAGACGAGGAATACATAACACTTCGCAAATCATGTTATATCTTACCATGAAACATAGAAATGAGATGCGATATCGCGTTTTAAGAAGCATTAGAACTCTATTGCTACGATACGTAGACATCTGCAAGCGCTATTTCCTTGCAAGGAAATGTCGCATTTGCATTCATTTGTATCGTAGGCGAGGAATGCATAGCACTTCGCAATGAATATTATATCTTATCATGAAACATAGATATGAGATGCAGTATCTCGTTTTAAGAAGCATTTGAACACTATTGCTTCGATACGTAGACATCTGCAAACGCTATTTCCTAGCAAGGAAGTGTCGCATTTACATTCATTTGAAGTGTAGACGAGGAATACATAACACTTCGCAATGAATATTACATCTTATCATGAAACATAGAAATGAGTTGCGATATCTTGTTTTAAGAAGCATTTCAACACTATTGCTTCGATACGTAGACATCTGCAAACGCTATTTCCTAGCAAGGAAGTGTCGCATTTATGTTCATTTGAAGTGTAGACGAGGAATACATGATACTTCGCAGATCATATTATATCTTACCATGAAACATAGAAATGAGGTGCGATATCGCGTTTTAAGAATCATAAGAACTCTATTGCTTCGATACGTAGACATTTGCAAACGCAATTTCCTTGCAAGGAAGAATCGCATTTACATTCATTTGAAGTGTAGACGAGGAATACATAACACTTCGCAAATCATATTACATCTTACCATGAAACATAGAAATGAGATGCGATATCGCGTTTTAAGAAGCATTAGAACTCTACTGCTACGATACCTAGACATCTGCAGACGCTATTTCCCAGCAAGGAAGTGTCGCATTTACATTCATTTGAAGTGTAGACGAGGAATACATAACACTTCGCAAATCATATTATATCTTACCATGAAACATAGAAATGAGATGCGATATCGCGTTTCAAGAATCATGAGAACTCTATTGTTACGATACGTAGACATCTGCAAACGCTATTTCCTTGCAAGGAAGTGTCGCATTTACTTTCATTTGAATCGTAGACGAGGAATGCATAACACTTCACAAACCATAATACATCTTACCATGAAACGTAGAAATGAGATGCGATATCGCGTTTTAAGAAGCACTAGATCTCTATTGCTACGATACCCAGACATCTGCAATCGCTATTTCCTTGCAAGGAAGTGTCGCATTTACATTCATTTGAATCGTAGACGAGGAATGCATAACACTTCGCAATGAATATTATATCTTATCATGAAACATAGATATGAGATGCAATATCTCGTTCTAAGAAGCATTAGAAATCCATTGCTACGATACGTAGACATCTGCAAATGCTATTTCCTTGCAAGGAAGTGTCGCATTTACATTCATTTGATGTGTAGACGAGGAATACATAACACTTCGCAAATCATATTATATCTTACCATGAAACATAGAAATGAGATGCGATATCGCGTTTTAAGAAGCATCAGAAATCCATTGCTACGATACCTAGACATCTGCAAACGCTATTTCCTAGCGAGCAAGTGTCGCATTCACAGTCATTTGAAGTGTAGACGAGGAATACATGACACTTCGCAAATCTTATTATATCTTACCATGAAACATAGTAATGAGATGCGATATCGCGTTTTAAGAAGCATTAGAACTCTATTTCTACGACACGTAGACACCTGCAAACGCTTTTTCCTTGCAAGGAAGTGTCGCATTTACATTCATTTGAAGTGTAGACGAGGAATACATGACACTTCGCAAATCATATTATATCTTACCATGAAACATAGAAATGAGATGCGATATCGCTTTCTAAGAAGCATCAGAAATCCATTGCTACGATACGTAGACATCTGCAGACGCTATTTCCTTGCAAGGAAGTGTCGCATTTACATTCATTTGATGTGTAGACGAGGAATACATAGCACTTCGCAAATCATATTACATCTTACCATGAAACATAGAAATGAGATGGGATATCGCGTTTTAAGAAGCATTTGAACTCTTTTGCTTCGATACGTAGACATCTGCAAACGCTATTTCCTTGCAAGGAAGTGTCGCATTTACATTCATTTGAATCGTAGACGAGGAATGCATAACACTTCGCAATGAATACTATATCTTATCATGAAACATAAATATGAGATGCAATATCTCGTTTTAAGAAGCATTTGAACTCTGTTGCTTCGATACGTAGACATCTGCAATCGCTATTTCCTTGCAAGGAAGTGTCGCATTTACATTCATTTGAAGTGTAGACGAGGAATACATAACACTTCGCAAATCATATTATATCTTATCATGAAACATAGAAATGAGATGCGATATCGCGTTTTAAGAATCATTAGAACTCTATTGCTACGATACCTAGACATCTGCAGACGCTATATCCTAGCAAGGAAGTGTCGCATTTACGTTCATTTGAAGTGTAGACGAGGAATACATGATACTTCGCAAATCATATTATATCTTACCAGGAAACATAGAAATGAGATGCGAAATCGCGTTTTACGAATTATAAGAACTCTATTGCTACGATACGTAGACATCTGCAAACGCTATTTCCTTGCAAGGAAGTGTCGCATTTACTTTCATTTGAATCGTAGACGAGGAATGCATAACACTTCGCAATGAATATTATATCTTATCATGAAACATAGATATTAGATGCACTATCTCGTTTTAAGAAGCATTGGAACTCTATTGCAACGATACCTAGACATCTGCAGACGCTATTTCCTAGCGAGGAAGTGTCGCATTCACATTCATTTGAAGTGTAGAGGAGGAATACATAACACTTCGCAAATCATATTATACCTTGTCATGAAAGATAGAAGTGAGATGCGATATCGCTTTTTAAGAATCATAAGAACACTATTGCTACGATAGGTAGACATCTGCAATCGCTATTTCCTTGCAAGGAAGTGTCGCATTTACATTCATTTGAAGTGTAGACGAGGAATACATAACACTTCTCAAATCATATTATATCTTATCATGAAACATAGAAATGAGATGCGATATCGCGTTTTAAGAATCATTAGAACTCTATTGCTACGATACCTAGACATCTGCAGACGCTATATCCTAGCAAGGAAGTGTCGCATTTACGTTCATTTGAAGTGTAGACGAGGAATACATGATACTTCGCAAATCATATTATATCTTACCATGAAACATAGAAATGAGATGCGAAATCGCGTTTTAAGAATTATAAGAACTCTATTGCTACGATACGTAGACATCTGCAAACGCTATTTCCTTGCAAGGAAGTGTCGCATTTACTTTCATTTGAATCGTAGACGAGGAATGCATAACACTTCGCAATGAATATTATATCTTATCATGAAACATATATATTAGATGCAATATCTCGTTTTAAGAAGCATCGGAACTCTATTGCTACGATACCTAGACAACTGCAGACGCTATTTCCTAGCGCGGAAGTGTCGCATTCACATTCATTTGAAGTGTAGACGAGGAATACATAACACTTCGCAAATCATATTATACCTTACCATGAAACATAGAAATGAGATGCGATATCGCTTTTTAAGAATCATAAGAACACTATTGCTACGATACGTAGACATCTGCAAACGCTATTTCCTTGCAAGGAAGTGTCGCTTTTACATTCATTTGAATCGTAGGCGAGGATTGCACAGCACTTCGCAATGAATATTATATCATATCATGAAACATAGATATGAGATGCAGTATCTCGTTTTAAGAAGCATTTGAACTCTATTGCTTCGATACGTTGACATTTGCAAACGCTATTTCCTTGCAAGGAAGCATCGCATTTACATTCATTTGAAGTGTAGACGAGGAATACATAACACTTCGCAAATCATATTACATCTTACCATGAAACATAGAAATGAGATGCGATATCGCGTTTTAAGAAGCATTAGAACTCTATTGCTACGATACCTAGACATCTGCAGACGCTATTTCCTAGCGAGGAAGTGTCGCATTCACATTCATTTGAAGTGTAGACGAGGAAAACATAACACTTCGCAAATCATATTATATCTTACCATGAAACATAGAAATAAGATGCGATATCGCGTTTTAAGAAGCATTAGAACTCTATTGCTACGATAGGTAGACATCTGCAATCGCTATTTCCTTGCAAGGAAGTGTCGCATTTACATTCATTTGAATCGTAGACGAGGAATGCATAACACTTCGCAATGAATACTATATCTTATCATGAAACATAGATATGAGATGCAATATCTCGTTTTAAGAAGCATTTGAACACATTTGCTTCGATACGTATACATCTGCAAACGCTGTTTCCTTGCAAGGAAGTGTCGCATTTACTTTCATTTGAATCGTAGACGAGGAATGCATAACACTTCGCAATGAATATTATATCTTACCATGAAACATAGAAATGAGATGCGATATCGCC
Organism: Xylocopa sonorina; assembly: GCF_050948175.1. Classification (NCBI taxonomy): domain Eukaryota; kingdom Metazoa; phylum Arthropoda; class Insecta; order Hymenoptera; family Apidae; genus Xylocopa; species Xylocopa sonorina. The sequence goes on along the minus strand of NW_027490225.1, from coordinate 737,994 downwards.
GTTTTAAGAAGCATTAGAAATCTATTGCTACGATACGTAGACATCTGCAAACGCTTTTTCCTAGCGAGGAAGTATCGCATTCACATTCATTTGAAGTGTAGACGAGGTATACATAACACATCGCAAATCATGTTATATCTTACCATGAAACATAGAAATGAGATGCGATATCGCGTTTTAAGAAGCATTAGAAAGCTATTGCTACGATACGTAGACATCTGCAAACGCTATTTCCTAGCGGGGAAGTATCGCATTCACATTCATTTGAAGTGTAGACGAGGAATACATGACACTTCGCAAATCATGTTATATCTTACCATGAAACATAGAAATGAGATGCGATATCGCGTTTTAAGAAGCATTAGAAAGCTATTGCTACGATACGTAGACATCTGCAAACGCTATTTCCTAGCGAGGAAGTATCGCATTCACATTCATTTGAAGTGTAGACGAGGAATACATGACACTTCGCAAATCATGTTATATCTTACCATGAAACATAGAAATGAGATGCGATATCGCGTTTTAGGAAGCATTAGAAGGCTATTGCTACGATACGTAGACATCTGCAAACGCTATTTCCTAGCGAGGAAGTATCGCATTCACATTCATTTGAAGTGTAGACGAGGAATACATAACACTTCGCAAATCATGTTATATCTTACCATGAAACATAGAAGTGAGATGCGATATCGCGTTTTAAGAAGCATTAGAATACTATTGCTACGATAGGCAGATATTTGCAAACGCTATTTCCTTGCAAGGAAGTGTCGTATTTACATTCATTTGAAGTGTAGACGAGGAATACATAACACTTCGCAAATCATATTATATCTTACCATGAAACATAGAAATGAGATGCGATATCGCGTTTCAAGAATCATAAGAACTCTATTGTTACGATACGTAGACATCTGCAAACGCTATTTCCTTGCAAGGAAGTGTCGCATTTACTTTCATTTGAATCGTAGACGAGGACTGCATAACACTTCGCAAATCATATTACATCTTACCATGAAACATAGAAATGAGATGCGATATCGCGTTTTAAGAAGCATTAGAACTATATTGCTACGATACCTAGACATCTGCAGACGCTATTTCCTAGCAAGGAAGTGTCGCATTCACATTCATTTGAAGTGTAGACGAGGAATACATGACACTTCGCAAATCATGTTATATCTTACCATGAAACATAGAAATGAGATGCGATATCGCGTTTTAGGAAGCATTAGAAGGCTATTGCTACGATACGTAGACATCTGCAAACGCTATTTCCTAGCGAGGAAGTATCGCATTCACATTCATTTGAAGTGTAGACGAGGAATACATAACACTTCGCAAATCATGTTATATCTTACCATGAAACATAGAAGTGAGATGCGATATCGCGTTTTAAGAAGCATTAGAATACTATTGCTACGATAGGCAGATATTTGCAAACGCTATTTCCTTGCAAGGAAGTGTCGTATTTACATTCATTTGAAGTGTAGACGAGGAATACATAACACTTCGCAAATCATATTATATCTTACCATGAAACATAGAAATGAGATGCGATATCGCGTTTCAAGAATCATAAGAACTCTATTGTTACGATACGTAGACATCTGCAAACGCTATTTCCTTGCAAGGAAGTGTCGCATTTACTTTCATTTGAATCGTAGACGAGGACTACATAACTCTTCGCAAATCATATTACATCTTACCATGAAACATAGAAATGAGATGCGATATCGCGTTTTAAGAAGCATTAGAACTATATTGCTACGATACCTAGACATCTGCAGACGCTATTTCCTAGCAAGGAAGTGTCGCATTTACATTCATTTGAAGTGTAGACGAGGAATACATAACACTTCGCAATGAATATTACATCTTATCATGAAATATAGAATTGAGATGCGATATCTTGTTTTAAGAAGCATTTGAACTCTATTGCTTCGATACGTAGACATCTGCAAACGCTATTTCCTAGCAAGGAAGTGTCGCATTTACATCCATTTGAATCGTAGACGAGGAATGCTTAACACTTCGCAATGAATATTATATCTTATCATGAAACATAGATATGAGATGCAATATCTCGTTTTAGGAAGCATTTGAACTCTATTGCTTCGATACGTAGACATCTGCAGACGCTATTTCCTAGCAAGGAAGTGTCGCATTTACATTCGTTTGAAGTGTAGACGAGGAATACATGACACTTCGCAAATCATATTATATCTTACCATGAAACATAGAAATGAGATGCGATATCGCCGTTTTAAGAAGCATTAGAAATCTATTGCTACGATACGTACACATCTGCAAACGCAATTTCCTAGCGAGAAAGTATCGCATTCACATTCATTTGAAGTGTAGACGAGGTATACATAACACATCGCAAATCATGTTATATCTTACCATGAAACATAGAAATGAGATGCGATATCGCGTTTTAAGAAGCATTAGAAAGCTATTGCTACGATACGTAGACATCTGCAAACGCTATTTCCTAGCGGGGAAGTATCGCATTCACATTCATTTGAAGTGTAGACGAGGAATACATGACACTTCGCAAATCATGTTATATCTTACCATGAAACATAGAAATGAGATGCGATATCGCGTTTTAAGAAGCATTAGAAAGCTATTGCTACGATACGTAGACATCTGCAAACGCTATTTCCTAGCGAGGAAGTGTCGCATTTACATTCATTTGAAGTGTAGACGAGGTATACATAACACTTCGCAAATCATATTACATCTTACCATGAAACATAGAAATGAGATGCGATATCGCGTTTTAAGAAGCATTAGAACTCTATTGCTACGATACCTAGACATCTGCAGACGCTATTTCCTGGCAAGGAAGTGTCGCATTTACATTCATTTGAAGTGTAGACGAGGAATACATAACACTTCGCAAACCATATTATACCTTACCATGAAACATAGAAATGTGATGCGATATCGCGTTTTAAGAAGATTTAGAACACAATTGCTACGATAGGTAGACATTTGCAACCGCTATGTCCTTGCAAGGAAGTGTCGCATTTACATCCACTTGAATCGTAGACGAGGAATGCATAACACTTCGCAATGAATATTATATCTTATCATGAAACATAGATATGAGATGCAATATCTCGCTTTACGAAGCATTTGAACTCTATTGCTTCGATACGTAGACATCTGCAGAAGCTATTTCCTAGCAAGGAAGTATCGCATTCACATTCATTTGAAGTGTAGACGAGGTATACATAACACATCGCAAATCACGTTATATCTTACAATGAAACATAGAAATGAGATGCGATATCGCGTTTTAAGAAGCATTAGAAAGCTATTGCTACGATACGTAGACATCTGCAAACGCTATTTCCTAGCGGGGAAGTATCGCATTCACATTCATTTGAAGTGTAGACGAGGAATACATGACACTTCGCAAATCATGTTATATCTTACCATGAAACATAGAAATGAGATGCGCGTTTTAGGAAGCATTAGAAAGCTATTGCTACGATACGTAGACATCTGCAAACGCTATTTCCTAGCGAGGAAGTATCGCATTCACATTCATTTGAAGTGTAGACGAGGAATACATAACACTTCGCAAATCATGTTATATCTTACCATGAAACGTAGAAATGAGATGCGATATCGCGTTTTAAGAAGCATTAGAAAGCTATTGCTACGATACGTAGATATCTGCAAACGCTATTTCCTAGCGGGGAAGTATCGCATTCACATTCATTTGAAGTGTAGACGAGGAATACATGACACTTCGCAAATCATGTTATATCTTACCATGAAACATAGAAATGAGATGCTATATCGCGCTTTAAGAAGCATTAGAAATCTATTGCTACGAGACGTAGACATCAGCAAACGCTATTTCCTAGCGAGGAAGTATCGCATTCACATTCATTTGAAGTGTAGACGAGGTATACATAACACATCGCAAATCATGTTATATCTTACCATGAAACATAGAAATGAGATGCTATATCGCGTTTTAAGAAGCATTAGAAATCTATTGCTACGAGACGTAGACATCAGCAAACGCCATTTCCTAGCGAGGAAGTGTCGCATTTACATTCATTTGAAGTGTAGACGAGGAATACGTAACACTTCGCAAATCATATTATATCTTCCCATGAAACATAGAAATGAGATGCGATATCGCGTTTTAAGAAGCATTGGAACTCTAATGCTACGATAGGTAGACATCTGCAATCGCTATTTCCTTGCAAGGAAGTGTCGCATTTACATTCATTTGAAGTGTAGACGAGGAATACATAACACTTCGCAAATCATATTATTTCTTACCATGAAACATAGAAATGAGATGCGATATCGCCGTTTTAAGAAGCATTAGAAATCTATTGCTACCATACGTAGACATCTGCAAACGCTATTTCCTAGCGAGGAAGTATCGCATTCACATTCATTTGAAGTGTAGACGAGGTATACATAACACATCGCAAATCATGTTATATCTTACCATGAAACATAGAAATGAGATGCGATATCGCGTTTTAAGAAGCATTAGAAAGCTATTGCTACGATACGTAGACATCTGCAATCGCTATTTCCTTGCAAGGAAGTGTCGCATTTACATTCATTTGAAGTGTAGACGAGGAATACATAACACTTCGCAAATCACATTATATCTTACCATGAATCATAGAAATGAGATGCGATATCGCCGTTTTAAGAAGCATTAGAAATCTATTGCTACGACACGTAGACATCTGCAAACGCTATTTCCTAGCGAGGAAGTATCGCATTCACATTCATTTGAAGTGTAGACGAGGTATACATAACACATCGCAAATCATGTTATATCTTACCATGAAACATAGAAATGAGATGCGATATCGCGTTTTAAGAAGCATTAGAAAGCTATTGCTACGATACGTAGACATCTGCAAACGCTATTTCCTAGCGGGGAAGTATCGCATTCACATTCAATTGAAGTGTAGACGAGGAATACATGACACTTCGCAAATCATGTTATATCTTACCATGAAACATAGAAATGAGATGCGATATCGCGTTTTAAGAAGCATTAGAAAGCTATTGCTACGATACGTAGACATCTGCAAACGCTATTTCCTAGCGAGGAAGTATCGCATTCACATTCATTTGAAGTGTAGACGAGGAATACATAACACTTCGCAAATCATGTTATATCTTACCATGAAACATAGAAGTGAGATGCGATATCGCGTTTTAAGAAGCATTAGAATACTATTGCTACGATAGGCAGATATTTGCAAACGCTCTTTCCTTGCAAGGAAGTGTCGTATTTACATTCATTTGAAGTGTAGACGAGGAATACATAACACTTCGCAAATCATATTATATCTTACCATGAAACATAGAAATGAGATGCGATATCGCGTTTCAAGAATCATAAGAACTCTATTGTTACGATACGTAGACATCTGCAAACGCTATTTCCTTGCAAGGAAGTGTCGCATTTACATTCATTTGAATCGTAGACGAGGTATACATAACACTTCGCAAATCATATTACATCTTACCATGAAACATAGAAATGAGATGCGATATCGCGTTTTAAGAAGCATTAGAACTCTATTGCTACGATACCTAGACATCTGCAGACGCTATTTCCTGGCAAGGAAGTGTCGCATTTACATTCATTTGAAGTGTAGACGAGGAATACATAATACTTCGCAATGAATATTATATCTTATCATGAAACATAGATATGAGATGCAATATCTCGTTTTACGAAGCATTTGAACTCTATTGCTTCGATACGTAGACATCTGCAAACGCTATTTCCTAGCAAGGAAGTGTCGCATTTACATTCATCTGAAGTGTAGACGAGGAATACATAACACTTCGCAAATCATATTATATCTTACCATAAAACATAGAAATGAGATGCGATATCGCGTTTTAAGAAGCATCAGAAATCCATTGCTACGATACGTAGACATCTGCAAACGCTATTTCCTAGCGAGGAAGTGTCGCATTTACATTCATTTGAAGTGTAGACGAGGAATACACAACACTTCGCAAATCATATTACATCTTACCATGAAACATAGAAATGAGATGCGATATCGCGTTTTAAGAAGCATTAGAACTCTATTGCTACAATACCTAGACATCTGCACACGCTATTTCCTGGCAAGGAAGTGTCGCATTTACATTCATTTGAAGTGTAGACGAGGAATACATAATACTTCGCAATGAATATTATATCTTATCATGAAACATAGATATGAGATGCAATATCTCGTTTTACGAAGCATTTGAACTCTATTGCTTCGATACGTAGACATCTGCAAACGCTATTTCCTTGCAAGGAAGTGTCGCATTTACATTCATCTGAAGTGTAGACGAGGAATACATAACACTTCGCAAATCATATTATATCTTACCATAAAACATAGAAATGAGATGCGATATCGCGTTTTAAGAAGCATCAGAAATCCATTGCTACGATACGTAGACATCTGCAAACGCTATTTCCTTGCAGGGAAGTGTCGCATTTACATTCATTTGAAGTGTAGACGAGGAATACATAACACTTCGCAAATCATATTATACCTTACCATGAAACATAGAAATGAGATGCGATATCGCGTTTTAAGAAGAATTAGAACACTATTGCTACGATAGGTAGACATTTGCAAACGCTACTTCCTTGCAAGGAAGTGTCGCATTTACATTCATTTGAACCGTAGACGAGGAAAAGCATAACACTTCGCAATGAATATTATATCTTATCATGAAGCATAGATATGAGATGCAATATCTCGTTTTAAGAAGCATTTGAACACTATTGCTTCGACACGTAGACATCTGCAAACGCTATTTCCTTGCAAGGAAGTGTCGCATTTACATTCATTTGAAGTGTAGACGAGGAATACATCACACTTCGCAAATCATATTATATCTTACCATGAAACATAGAAATGAGATGCGATATCGCGTTTTAAGAAGCATTGGAACTCTAATGCTACGATAGGTAGACATCTGCAATCGCTATTTCCTTGCAAGGAAGTATCGCATTTACATTCACTTGAAGTGTAGACGAGGAATACATAACACTTCGCAAATAATATTATATCTTACCATGAAACATAGAAATGAGATGCGATATCGCCGTTTTAAGAAGCATTAGAAATCTATTGCTACGATACGTAGACATCTGCAAACGCTATTTCCTAGCGAGGAAGTATCGCATTCACATTCATTTGAAGTGTAGACGAGGTATACATAACACATCGCAAATCATGTTATATCTTACCATGAAACATAGAAATGAGATGCGATATCGCGTTTTAAGCATCATAAGAACTCTATTGCTACGAGACGTAGACATCTGCAAACGCTATTTCCTAGCGAGGAAGTATCGCATTCACATTCATTTGAAGTGTGGACAAGGAATACATAACACTTCGCAAATCATGTTATATCTTACCATGAAACATAGAATTGAGATGCGATATCGCGTTTTAAGAATCATATGAACTCTATTGCTACGAGACGTAGATATTCTGCAATCGCTATTTCCTTGCAAAGAAGTGTCGCATTTACATTCATTTGAAGTGTAGACGAGGAATACATAACACTTCGCAAATCATATTATATCTTACCATGAAACATAGAAATGAGATGCGATATCGCGTTTTAAGAAGCATTAGAACTCTATTGCTACGATACCTAGACATCTGCAAACGCTATTTCCTAGCAAGGAAGTGTCGCATTTACATCCATTTGAATCGTAGACGAGGAATGCATAACACTTCGCAAATCATATTATATCTTACCATGGAACATAGAAATGAGATGCGATATCGCGTTTTAAGAAGCATTAGAACTCTATTGCTACGATACCTAGACATCTGCAGACGCTATTTCCTAGCAAGGAAGTGTCGCATTTACATTCGTTTGAAATGTAGACGGGGAATACATGATACTTCGCAAATCATATTATATCATACCATGAAACATAGAAGTGAGATGCGATATCGCGTTTTAAGAAGCATTAGAACTCTATTGCTACGATACCTAGACATCTTCAGATGCTATTTCCTAGCAAGGAAGTGTCGCATTTACATTCATTTGAAGTGTAGACGAGGAATACATGATACTTCGCAAATCATATTATATCTTACCATGAAACATAGAAATGAGATGCGATATCGCGTTTTAAGAAGCATTAGAACACTATTGCTACGATAGGTAGACATTTGCAAACGCTATTTCCTAGCAAAGAAGTCTCGCATTTACATTCATTTGAAGTATAGGCGAGGAATACATAACACTTCGCAAATAATATTACATCTTACCATGAAACATGGAAATAAGATGCGATATCGCGTTTTAAGAAGCATTAGAACTCTATTGCTACGATACCTAGACATCTGCAGACGCTATTTCCTTGCAAGGTAGTGTCGCATTTACATTCATTTGAAGTGTAAACGAGGAATACATGATACTTCGCAAATCATATTATATCTTACCATGAGACATAGAAATGAGATGCGATATCGCGCTTTAAGAAGCATTAGAACACTATTGTTACGATACCTAGACAACTGCAGACGCTATTTCCTTGCAAGGAAGTGTCGCATTTACATTCATTTGAAGTGTAGGCGAGGAATACATGACACTTCGCAATGAATATTACATCTGATCATGAAACATAGAATTGAGATGCGATATCTTGTTTTAAGAAGCATTTGAAATCTATTGCTTCGATACGTAGACATCTGCAAACGCTATTTCCTAGCAAGGAAGTGTCGCATTTACATTCATTTGAAGTGTAGACGAGGAATACACAACACTTCGCAAATCATATTATATCTTACCATGAAACATAGAAATGAGATGCGATGTCTCGTTTTAAGAAGCATTAGAAATCTATTGCTACGATACGTAGACATCTGCAAACGCCATTTCCTAGCGAGGAAGTGTCGCATTCACATTCATTTGAAGTGTAGGCGAGGAATACATAACACTTCGCAATGAATATTACATCCTATCATGAAACATAGAATTAAGATGCGATATCTTGTTTTAGGAAGCATTTGAACTCTATTGCTTCGATACGTGGACATCTGCAAACGCTATTTCCTTGCAAGGAAGGGTCGCATTTACACTCATTTGAAGTGTAGACGAGGAATACATGATACTTCGCAAATCATATTATATCTTACCATGAAACATAGAGATGAGATGCGATATCGCGTTTTAAGAAGCATTTGAACACTATTGCTTCGATACGTAGACATCTGCAAACGCTATTTCGTTGCAAGGAAGTGTCGCATTTACATTCATTTGAAGTGTAGACGAGGAATACACAATACTTCGCAAATCATAGTATATCTTACCATGAAACATAGAAATGGGATTCGATGTGGCGTTTTAAGTAGCATTAGAAGGCTATTGCTACGATACGTAGACATCTGCAAACGCTATTTCCTTGCAAGGAAGTGCGCATTTACATTTAGTTGATGTGTAGACGAGGAATACATAACACTTCGCAAACCATATTATATCTTACCATGAAACATAGAAATGAGATGCGATATCGCGTTTTAGAAAGCATTTGAACTCTATTGCTTCGATACGTAGACATCTGCAAACGCTATTTCCTAGCAAGGAAGTGTCGCATTTACATTCATTTGAAGTGTAGACGAGGAATACATCACACTTCGCAAATCATATTATATCTCACCATGAAACATAGAAATGAGATGCGATATCGCGTTTTAAGAAGCATTAGAACACTATTGCTACGATAGGTAGACATTTGCAAACGCTATTTCCTAGCAAAGAAGTGTCGCATTTACATTCATTTGAAGTGTAGACGGGGAATACATAACACTTCGCAAATCATATTATATCTTACTATGAAACATAGAAATGAGATGCGATGTCGCGTTTTAAGAATCATAAGAACTCTATTGCTACGATACGTAGACATCTGCAAACGCTATTTCCTTGCATGGAAGTGTCGCATTTACATTCATTTGAATCGTAGACGAGGAATGCATTACACTTCGCAATGAATATTATATCTTATCAGGAAACATAGATATGAGATGCAATATCTCGTTTTAAGAAGCATTTGAACTTTATTGCTTCGATACGTAGACATCTACAAACGCAATTTCCTTGCAAGGAAGTGTCGCATTTACATTCATTTGAAGTGTAGGCGAGGAATACATGACACTTCGCAATGAATATTACATCTGATCATGAAACATAGAATTGAGATGCGATATCTTGTTTTAAGAAGCATTTGAAATCTATTGCTTCGATACGTAGACATCTGCAAACGCTATTTCCTAGCAAGGAAGTGTCGCATTTACATCCATTTGAATCGTAGACGAGGAATGCATAACACTTCGCAATGAATATTATATCTTATCATGAAACATAGATATGAGATGCAATATCTCGTTTTAGGAAGCATTTGAACTCTATTGCTTCGATACGTAGACATCTGCAAACGCTATTTCCTTGCAAGGAAGTGTCACATTCACATTCATTTGAAGTGTAGACGACGAATACATAACACTTCGCAAATCATATTATATCTTACCATGAAACATAGAAATGAGATGCGCCATCGCGTTCTAAGGAGCATTAGAACACTACTGCTACGATAGGTAGACATCTGCAAACGCCATTTCCTAGCGAGGAAGTGTCGCATTTATATTCATTTGAAGTGTATGCGAGAAATACATAACACTTCGCAATGAATATTATATCTTATCATGAAACAGAGAATTGAGATGCGATATCTTGTTTTAAGAAGCGTTTGAACTCTATTGCTTCGATACGTAGACATCTGCAAACGCTATTTCCTAGCAAGGAAGTGTCGCATTTACATCCATTTGAATCGTAGACGAGGAATGCATAACACTTCGCAATGAATATTATATCTTATCATGAAACATAGATATGAGATGCGATATCGCGTTTTAAGAATCATATGAACTCTATTGCTACGATACGTAGACATCTGCAGACGCTATTTCCTAGCCAGGAAGTGTCGCATTTACATTCATTTGAATTGTAGACGAGGAATACACAACACTTCGCAAATCATATTATATCTTACCATGAAACATAGAAATGAGATGCGATGTCTCGTTTTAAGAAGCATTAGAAATCTATTGCTACGATACGTAGACATCTGCAAACGCCATTTCCTAGCGAGGAAGTGTCGCATTCACATTCATTTGAAGTGTAGGCGAGGAATACATAACACTTCGCAATGAATATTACATCCTATCATGAAACATAGAATTAAGATGCGATATCTTGTTTCAGGAAGCATTTGAACTCTATTGCTTCGATACGTGGACATCTGCAAACGCTATTTCCTTGCAAGGAAGGGTCGCATTTACACTCATTTGAAGTGTAGACGAGGAATACATGATACTTCGCAAATCATATTATATCTTACCATGAAACATAGAGATGAGATGCGATATTGCGTTTTAAGAAGCATTTGAACACTATTGCTTCGATACGTAGACATCTGCAAACGCTATTTCCTTGCAAGGAAGTGTCGCATTTACATTCATTTGTAGTGTAGACGAGGAATACATGACACTTCGCAAATCATAGTATATCTTACCATGAAACATAGAAATGAGATTCGATATGGCGTTTTAAGTAGCATTAGAAAGCTATTGCTACGATACGTAGACATCTGCAAACGCTATTTCCTTGCAAGGAAGTGCGCATTTACATTCATTTGAAGTATAGGCGAGGAATACATAACACTTCGCAAATAATATTACATCTTACCATGAAACATGGAAATAAGATGCGATATCGCGTTTTAAGAAGCATTAGAACTCTATTGCTACGATACCTAGACATCTGCAGACGCTATTTCCTTGCAAGGTAGTGTCGCATTTACATTCATTTGAAGTGTAAACGAGGAATACATGATACTTCGCAAATCATATTATATCTTACCATGAGACATAGAAATGAGATGCGATATCGCGCTTTAAGAAGCATTAGAACACTATTGTTACGATACCTAGACAACTGCAGACGCTATTTCCTTGCAAGGAAGTGTCGCATTTACATTCATTTGAAGTGTAGGCGAGGAATACATGACACTTCGCAATGAATATTACATCTGATCATGAAACATAGAATTGAGATGCGATATCTTGTTTTAAGAAGCATTTGAAATCTATTGCTTCGATACGTAGACATCTGCAAACGCTATTTCCTAGCAAGGAAGTGTCGCATTTACATTCATTTGAAGTGTAGACGAGGAATACACAACACTTCGCAAATCATATTATATCTTACCATGAAACATAGAAATGAGATGCGATGTCTCGTTTTAAGAAGCATTAGAAATCTATTGCTACGATACGTAGACATCTGCAAACGCCATTTCCTAGCGAGGAAGTGTCGCATTCACATTCATTTGAAGTGTAGGCGAGGAATACATAACACTTCGCAATGAATATTACATCCTATCATGAAACATAGAATTAAGATGCGATATCTTGTTTTAGGAAGCATTTGAACTCTATTGCTTCGATACGTGGACATCTGCAAACGCTATTTCCTTGCAAGGAAGGGTCGCATTTACACTCATTTGAAGTGTAGACGAGGAATACATGATACTTCGCAAATCATATTATATCTTACCATGAAACATAGAGATGAGATGCGATATCGCGTTTTAAGAAGCATTTGAACACTATTGCTTCGATACGTAGACATCTGCAAACGCTATTTCCTTGCAAGGAAGTGTCGCATTTACATTCATTTGTAGTGTAGACGAGGAATACATGACACTTCGCAAATCATAGTATATCTTACCATGAAACATAGAAATGAGATTCGATATGGCGTTTTAAGTAGCATTAGAAAGCTATTGCTACGATACGTAGACATCTGCAAACGCTATTTCCTTGCAGGGAAGTGCGCATTTACATTTAGTTGATGTGTAGACGAGGAATGCATAACACTTCGCAAACCATATTATATCTTACCATGAAACATAGAAATGAGATGCGATATCGCGTGTTAAGAAGCATTAGAACTCTATTGCATCGAAACGTAGACATCTGCAAACGCTATTTCGTTGCAAGGAAGTGTCGCATTTACATTCATTTGAAGTGTAGACGAGGAATACACAATACTTCGCAAATCATAGTATATCTTACCATGAAACATAGAAATGGGATTCGATGTGGCGTTTTAAGTAGCATTAGAAGGCTATTGCTACGATACGTAGACATCTGCAAACGCTATTTCCTTGCAAGGAAGTGCGCATTTACATTTAGTTGATGTGTAGACGAGGAATACATAACACTTCGCAAACCATATTATATCTTACCATGAAACATAGAAATGAGATGCGATATCGCGTTTTAGAAAGCATTTGAACTCTATTGCTTCGATACGTAGACATCTGCAAACGCTATTTCCTAGCAAGGAAGTGTCGCATTTACATTCATTTGAAGTGTAGACGAGGAATACATCACACTTCGCAAATCATATTATATCTCACCATGAAACATAGAAATGAGATGCGATATCGCGTTTTAAGAAGCATTAGAACACTATTGCTACGATAGGTAGACATTTGCAAACGCTATTTCCTAGCAAAGAAGTGTCGCATTTACATTCATTTGAAGTGTAGACGGGGAATACATAACACTTCGCAAATCATATTATATCTTACTATGAAACATAGAAATGAGATGCGATGTCGCGTTTTAAGAATCATAAGAACTCTATTGCTACGATACGTAGACATCTGCAAACGCTATTTCCTTGCATGGAAGTGTCGCATTTACATTCATTTGAATCGTAGACGAGGAATGCATTACACTTCGCAATGAATATTATATCTTATCAGGAAACATAGATATGAGATGCAATATCTCGTTTTAAGAAGCATTTGAACTTTATTGCTTCGATACGTAGACATCTACAAACGCAATTTCCTTGCAAGGAAGTGTCGCATTTACATTCATTTGAAGTGTAGGCGAGGAATACATGACACTTCGCAATGAATATTACATCTGATCATGAAACATAGAATTGAGATGCGATATCTTGTTTTAAGAAGCATTTGAACTCTATTGCTTCGATACGTAGACATCTGCAAACGCTATTTCCTTGCAAGGAAGTGTCACATTCACATTCATTTGAAGTGTAGACGACGAATACATAACACTTCGCAAATCATATTATATCTTACCATGAAACATAGAAATGAGATGCGCCATCGCGTTCTAAGAAGCATTAGAACACTACTGCTACGATAGGTAGACATCTGCAAACGCCATTTCCTAGCGAGGAAGTGTCGCATTTATATTCATTTGAAGTGTATGCGAGAAATACATAACACTTCGCAATGAATATTATATCTTATCATGAAACAGAGAATTGAGATGCGATATCTTGTTTTAAGAAGCGTTTGAACTCTATTGCTTCGATACGTAGACATCTGCAAACGCTATTTCCTAGCAAGGAAGTGTCGCATTTACATCCATTTGAATCGTAGACGAGGAATGCATAACACTTCGCAATGAATATTATATCTTATCATGAAACATAGATATGAGATGCGATATCGCGTTTTAAGAATCATATGAACTCTATTGCTACGATACGTAGACATCTGCAGACGCTATTTCCTAGCCAGGAAGTGTCGCATTTACATTCATTTGAAGTGTAGACGAGGAATACACAACACTTCGCAAATCATATTATATCTTACCATGAAACATAGAAATGAGATGCGATGTCTCGTTTTAAGAAGCATTAGAAATCTATTGCTACGATACGTAGACATCTGCAAACGCCATTTCCTAGCGAGGAAGTGTCGCATTCACATTCATTTGAAGTGTAGGCGAGGAATACATAACACTTCGCAATGAATATTACATCCTATCATGAAACATAGAATTAAGATGCGATATCTTGTTTCAGGAAGCATTTGAACTCTATTGCTTCGATACGTGGACATCTGCAAACGCTATTTCCTTGCAAGGAAGGGTCGCATTTACACTCATTTGAAGTGTAGACGAGGAATACATGATACTTCGCAAATCATATTATATCTTACCATGAAACATAGAGATGAGATGCGATATTGCGTTTTAAGAAGCATTTGAACACTATTGCTTCGATACGTAGACATCTGCAAACGCTATTTCCTTGCAAGGAAGTGTCGCATTTACATTCATTTGTAGTGTAGACGAGGAATACATGACACTTCGCAAATCATAGTATATCTTACCATGAAACATAGAAATGAGATTCGATATGGCGTTTTAAGTAGCATTAGAAAGCTATTGCTACGATACGTAGACATCTGCAAACGCTATTTCCTTGCAAGGAAGTGCGCATTTACATTTAGTTGATGTGTAGACGAGGAATGCATAACACTTCGCAAACCATATTATATCTTACCATGAAACATAGAAATGAGATGCGATATCGCGTGTTAAGAAGCATTAGAACTCTATTGCATCGAAACGTAGACATCTGCAAACGCTATTTCCTTGCAAGGAAGTGCGCATTTACATTTAGTTGATGTGTAGACGAGGAATACATAACACTTCGCAAACCATATTATATCTTACCATGAAACATAGAAATGAGATGCGATATCGCGTTTTAGAAAGCATTTGAACTCTATTGCTTCGATACGTAGACATCTGCAAACGCTATTTCCTAGCAAGGAAGTGTCGCATTTATATTCATTTGAAGTGTAGACGAGGAATACATCACACTTCGCAAATCATATTATATCTCACCATGAAACATAGAAATGAGATGCGATATCGCGTTTTAAGAAGCATAAGAACTCTATTGCTACGATACCTAGACATCTGCAGATGCTATTTCCCAGCAAGGAAGTATCGCATTCACATTCATTTGAAGTGTAGACAAGGAATACATAACACTTCGCAAATCATGATATACCTTACCATGAAACATAGAATTGAGATGCGATATCGCGTTTTAAGAACATATGAACTCTATTGCTACTAGACGTAGACATCTGCAATCGCTATGTCCTTGCAAGGAAGTGTCGCATTTACATTCATTTGAAGTGCAGGCGAGGAATACATAACACTTCGCAAATCATATTATATCTTACCATGAAACATAGAAATGAGATGCGATATCGCGTTTTAAGAAGCATTAGAACTCTATTGCTACGATACCTAGACATCTGCAGACGCTATTTCCTTGCAAGGTAGTGTCGCATTTACATTCATTTGAAGTGCAGGCGAGGAATACATCACACATCGCAAATCATATTATATCTTACCATGAAACATAGAAATGAGATGCGATATCGCGTTTTAAGAAGCATTAGAACTCTATTGCTACGATACCTAGACATCTGCAGACGCTATTTCCTTGCAAGGTAGTGTCGCATTTACATTCATTTGTAGTGTAGACGAGGAATACATGACACTTCGCAAATCATATTATATCTTACCATGAAACATAGAAATGAGATGCGATATCGCGTTTTAAGAAGCATTAGAACACTATTGCTACGATAGGTAGACATTTGCAAACGCTATTTCCTAGCAAAGAAGTGTCGCATTTACATTCATTTGAAGTGTAGACGGGGAATACATAACACTTCGCAAATCATATTATATCTTACTATGAAACATAGAAATGAGATGCGATGTCGCATTTTAAGAATCATAAGAACTCTATTGCTACGATACGTAGACATCTGCAAACGCTATTTCCTTGCATGGAAGTGTCGCATTTACATTCATTTGAATCGTAGACGAGTAATGCATTACACTTCGCAATGAATATTATATCTTATCAGGAAACATAGATATGAGATGCAATATCTCGTTTTAAGAAGCATTTGAACTCTATTGCTTCGATACGTAGACATCTGCAAACGCTATTTCCTAGCAAGGAAGTGTCGCATTTACATCCATTTGAATCGTAGACGAGGAATGCATAACACTTCGCAATGACTATTATAGCTTATCATGAAACATAGATATGAGACGCAATATCTCGTTTTAGGAAGCATTTGAACTCTATTGCTTCGATACGTAGACATCTGCAAACGCTATTTCCTAGCGAGGAAGTATCGCATTCACATTCATTTGAAGTGTAGACGAGGAATACATAACACTTCGCAAATCATGTTATATCTTACCATGAAACATAGAAATGGGATGCGATATCGCGTTTTAAGAAGCATTAGAACACTATTGCTACGATAGGTAGACATTTGCAAACGCTATTTCCTAGCAAAGAAGTCTCGCATTTACATTCATTTGAAGTATAGGCGAGGAATACATAACACTTCGCAAATAATATTACATCTTACCATGAAACATAGAAATGAGATGCGATATCGCGTTTTAAGTAGCATTAGAACTCTATTGCTACGATACCTAGACATCTGCAGACGCTATTTCCTAGCAAGGAAGTGTCGCATTTACATTCATTTGAAGTGTAGACGAGGAATACATGATACTTCGCAAATCATATTATATCTTACCATGAAACATAGAAATGAGATGCGTTATCGCGTTTTAAGAAGCATTAGAACTCTATTGCTACGATACCTAGACATCTGCAGATGCTATTTCCTAGCAAGGAAGTGTCGCCTTCACATTCATTTGAAATGTAGACGAGGAATACATGATACTTCGCAAATCATATTATATCATACCATGAAACATGGAAATGAGATGCGATATCGCGTTTTAAGAAGCATTAGAACTCTATTGCTACGATACCTAGACATCTGCAGATGCTATTTCCTAGCAAGGAAGTGTCGCATTTACATTCATTTGAAGTGTAGACGAGGAATACATGATACTTCGCAAATCATATTATATCATACCATGAAACATGGAAATGAGATGCGATATCGCGTTTTAAGAAGCATTAGATCTCTATTGCTACGATACCTAGACATCTGCAGATACTATTTCCTAGCAAGGAAGTGTCGCATTTACATTCATTTGAAGTGTAGACGAGGAATACATGATACTTCGCAAATCATATTATATCTTACCATGAAACATAGAAATGAGATGCGATATCGCGTTTTAAGAAGCATTAGAACACTATTGCTACGATAGGTAGACATTTGCAAACGCTATTTCCTAGGAAAGAAGTCTCGTATTTACATTCATTTGAAGTATAGGCGAGGAATACATAACACTTCGCAAATAATATTACATCTTACCATGAAACATAGAAATGAGATGCGATATCGCATTTTAGGAAGCATTAGAACTCTATTGCTACGATACGTAGACTTCTGCAAACGCTATTTCCTTGCAAGGAAGTGTCGCATTTACATTCATTTGAAGTGTAGACGAGGAATACATAACACTTCGCAAATCATATTATATCTTACCATGAAACATAGAAATGAGATGCGACATCGCGTTTTAAGAAGCATTAGAACTCTATTGCTACGATACCTAGACATCTGCAGACGCTATTTCCTAGCAAGGAAGTGTCGCATTTACATTCACTTGAAATGTAGACGAGGAATACATGATACTTCGCAAATCATATTATATCATACCATGAAACATAGAAATGAGTTGCGATATCGCGTTTTAAGAAGCATTAGAACTCTATTGCTACGATACCTAGACATCTGCAGACGCTATTTCCTAGCAAGGAAGTGTCGCATTTACATTCATTTGAAGTGTAGACGAGGAATACATAATACTTCGCAATGAATATTATATCTTATCATGAAACATAGATATGAGATGCAATATCTCGTTTTACGAAGCATTTGAACTCTATTGCTTCGATACGTAGACATCTGCAAACGCTATTTCCTTGCAAGGAAGTGTCGCATTTACATTCATCTGAAGTGTAGACGAGGAATACATTACACTTCGCAAATCATATTATATCTTACCATAAAACATAGAAATCAGATGCGATATCGCGTTTTAAGAAGCATCAGAAATCCATTGCTACGATACGTAGACATCTGCAAACGCTATTTCCTTGCAAGGAAGTGTCGCATTTACATTAATTTGAAGTGTAGACGAGGAATACATAACACTTCGCAAATCATATTACATCTTACCATGAAACATAGAAATGAGATGCGATATCGCGTTTTAAGAAGCATTAAAGCTATATTGCTACGATACCTAGACATCTGCAGACGCTATTTCCTAGCAAGGAAGTGTCGCATTTACATTCATTTGAAGTGTAGACGAGGAATACATAACACTTCGCAATGAATATTACATCTTATCATGAAATATAGAATTGAGATGCGATATTTTGTTTTAAGAAGCATTTGAACTCTATTGCTTCGATGCGTAGACATCTGCAAACGCTATTTCCTAGCAAGGAAGTGTCGCATTTACATTCATTTGAATCGTAGACGAGGAATGCATAACACTTCGCAATGAATATTATATCTTATCATGAAACATAGATATGAGATGCAATATCTCGTTTTAGGAAGCATTTGAACTCTATTGCTACGATACCTAGACATCTGCAGATGCTATTTCCTAGCAAGGAAGTGTCGCATTTACATTCATTTGAAGTGTAGACGATGAATACATGATACTTCGCAAATCATATTATATCATACCATGAAACATGGAAATGAGATGCGATATCGCGTTTTAAGAAGCATTAGAACTCTATTGCTACGATACCTAGACATCTGCAGATGCTATTTCCTAGCACGGAAGTGTCGCATTTACATTCATTTGAAGTGTAGACGAGGAATACATGATACTTCGCAAATCATATTATATCTTACCATGAAACATAGAAACGGGATGCGATATCGCGTTTTAAGAAGCATTAGAACACTATTGCTACGATAGGTAGACATTTGCAAACGCTATTTCCTAGCAAAGAAGTCTCGCATTTACATTCATTTGAAGTAGAGGCGAGGAATACATAACACTTCGCAAATAATATTACATCTTACCATGAAACATAGAAATGAGATGCGTTATCGCGTTTTAAGAAGCATTAGAACTCTATTGCTACGATACCTAGACATCTGCAGATGCTATTTCCTAGCAAGGAAGTGTCGCATTTACATTCATTTGAAGTGTAGACGAGGAATACATGATAATTCGCAAATCATATTATATCTTACCATGAAACATAGAAATGAGATGCGATATCGCGTTTTAAGAAGCATTAGAACACTATTGCTACGATAGGTAGACATTTTCAAACGCTATTTCCTAGGAAAGAAGTCTCGCATTTACATTCATTTGAAGTATAGGCGAGGAATACATAACACTTCGCAAATAATATTTAATCTTACCATGAAACATAGAAATGAGATGCGATATCGCGTTTTAAGAAGCATTAGAACTCTATTGCTACGATACGTAGACTTCTGCAAACGATATTTCCTTGCAAGGAAGTGTCGCATTTACATTCATTTGAAGTGTAGACGAGGAATACATAACACTTCGCAAATCATATTATATCTTACCATGAAACATAGAAATGAGATGCGATTTCGCGTTTTAAGAAGCATTAGAACACTATTGCTACGATAGGTAGACATTTGCAAACGCTATTTCCTAGCAAAGAAGTCTCGCATTTACATTCATTTGAAGTATAGGCGAGGAATACATAACACTTCGCAAATAATATTACGTCTTACCATGAAACATAGAAATGAGATGCGATATCGCGTTTTAAGAAGCATTAGAACTCTATTGCTACGATACGTAGACTTCTGCAAACGCCATTTCCTAGCAAGGAAGTGTCGCATTTACATTCATTTGAATCGTAGACGAGGAATGCATAACACATCGCAATGAATATTATATCTTATCAGGAAATATAGATATGAGATGCAATATCTCGTTTTAAGAAGCATTTGAACTCTATTGCTTCGATACGTAGAAATCTGCAAACGCTATTTCCTAGCAAGGAAGTGTCGCATTTACATTCATTTGAAGTGTAGACGAGGATTACATAACACTTCGCAAATCATATTATATCTTACCATGAAACATAGAAATGAGATGTGATATCGCGTTTTAAGAATCATAAGAACTCTATTGCTACGATACGTTGACATCTGCAAACGCTATTTCCTTGCAAGGAAGTCCGCATTTACATTTAGTTGATGTGTAGACGAGGAATACATAACACATCGCAAATCATATTATATCTTACCATGAAACATAGAAATGAGATACGATATCGCGTTTCAAGAAGCATTAGAACACTATTGCTACGATAGGTAGACATTTGCAAACGCTATTTCCTAGCAAAGAAGTCTCGCATTTACATTCAGTTGAAGTATAGGCGAGGAATACATAACACTTCGCAAATAATATTACATCTTACCAGGAAACATAGAAATGAGATGCGATATCGCGCTTTAAGAAGCATTAGAACTCTATTGCTACGATACGTAGACTTCTGCAATCGCTATTTCCTAGCAAGGAAGTGTCGCATTTACATTCATTTGAATCGTAGGCGAGGAATGCATAACACTTCGCAATGAATATTATATCTTATCATGAAACATAGATATGAGATGCAATATCTCGTTTTAAGAAGCATTTGAACTCTATTGCTTCGATACGTAGACATCTGAAAACGCTATTTCCTTGCAAGGAAGTGTCGCATTTACATTCATTTGAAGTGTAGACGAGGAATACATAACACTTCGCAAATCATATTATATCTTACCATGAAACATAGAAATGAGATGCGACATCGCGTTCTAAGAAGCATTAGAACACTACTGCTACGATAGGTAGACATTTGCAAACGCTATTTCCTTGCAAGGAAGTGTCGCATTTACATTCATTTGAAGTGTAGACGAGGAATACATAACACTCCGCAAATCATATTATATCTTACCATGAAACATAGAAATGAGATGCGATATCGCGTTTTAAGAATCATAAGAACTCTACTGCTACGATACCTAGACATCTGCAAACGCTATTTCCTCGCAAGGAAGTGTCGCATTTACATTCATTTGAATCGTAGACGAGGAATGCATAACACATCGCAATGAATATTATATCTTATCAGGAAATATAGATATGAGATGCAATATCTCGTTTTAAGAAGCATTTGAACTCTATTGCTTCGATACGTAGACATCTGCAAACGCTATTTCCTAGCAAGGAAGTGTCGCATTTACATTCATTTGAAGTGTAGACGAGGATTACATAACACTTCGCAAATCATATTATATCTTACCATGAAACATAGAAATGAGATGCGATATCGCGTTTTAAGAATCATAAGAACTCTATTGCTACGATACGTTGACATCTGCAAACGCTATTTCCTTGCAAGGAAGTGCGCATTTACATTTAGTTGATGTGTAGACGAGGAATACATAACACTTCGCAAATCATATTATATCTTACCATGAAACATAGAAATGAGATACGATATCGCGTTTCAAGAAGCATTAGAACACTATTGCTACGATAGGTAGACATTTGCAAACGCTATTTCCTAGCAAAGAAGTCTCGCATTTACATTCATTTGAAGTATAGGCGAGGAATACATAACACTTCGCAAATAATATTACATCTTACCATGAAACATAGAAATGAGATGCGATATCGCGTTTTAAGAAGCATTAGAACTCTATTGCTACGATACGTAGACTTCTGCAATCGCAATTTCCTAGCAAGGAAGTGTCGCATTTACATTCATTTGAATCGTAGGCGAGGAATGCATAACACTTCGCAATGAATATTATATCTTATCATGAAACATAGATGTGAGATGCAATATCTCGTTTTAAGAAGCATTTGAACTCTATTGCTACGAGACGTAGACATCTGAAAACGCTATTTCCTTGCAAGGAAGTGTCGCATTTACATTCATTTGAAGTGTAGACAAGGAATACATGACACTTCGCAAATCATATTATATCTTACCATGAAACATAGAAATGAAATTCGACATCGCGTTTTAAGAAGCATTAGAAAGCTATTGCTACCATACGTAGACATCTGCAAACGCTATTTCCTAGCGAGGAAGTATCGCATTCACATTCATTTGAAGTGTAGACAAGGAATACATAACACTTCGCAAATCATGTTATATCTTACCATGAAACATAGAAATGAGATGCGATATCGCGTTTTAAGAATCATAAGAACTCTATTGCTACGATACGTTGACATCTGCAAACGCTATTTCCTTGCACGGAAGTGCGCATTTACATTTAGTTGATGTGTAGACGAGGAATACATAACACTTCGCAAATCATATTATATCTTACCATGAAACATAGAAATGAGATACGATATCGCGTTTCAAGAAGCATTAGAACACTATTGCTACGATAGGTAGACATTTGCAAACGCTATTTCCTAGCAAAGAAGTCTCGCATTTACATTCATTTGAAGTATAGGCGAGGAATACATAACACTTCGCAAATAATATTACATCTTACCAGGAAACATAGAAATGAGATGCGATATCGCGCTTTAAGAAGCATTAGAACTCTATTGCTACGATACGTAGACTTCTGCAATCGCTATTTCCTAGCAAGGAAGTGTCGCATTTACATTCATTTGAATCGTAGGCGAGGAATGCATAACACTTCGCAATGAATATTATATCTTATCATGAAACATAGATATGAGATGCAATATCTCGTTTTAAGAAGCATTTGAACTCTATTGCTTCGATACGTAGACATCTGAAAACGCTATTTCCTTGCAAGGAAGTGTCGCATTTACATTCATTTGAAGTGTAGACGAGGAATACATAACACTTCGCAAATCATATTATATCTTACCATGAAACATAGAAATGAGATGCGACATCGCGTTCTAAGAAGCATTAGAACACTACTGCTACGATAGGTAGACATTTGCAAACGCTATTTCCTTGCAAGAAAGTGTCGCATTTACATTCATTTGAAGTGTAGACGAGGAATACATAACACTCCGCAAATCATATTATATCTTACCATGAAACATAGAAATGAGATGCGATATCGCGTTTTAAGAATCATAAGAACTCTACTGCTACGATACCTAGACATCTGCAAACGCTATATCCTCGCAAGGAAGTGTCGCATTTACATTCATTTGAATCGTAGACGAGGAATGCATAACACATCGCAATGAATATTATATCTTATCAGGAAATATAGATATGAGATGCAATATCTCGTTTTAAGAAGCATTTGAACTCTATTGCTACGATACGTAGACATCTGCAGACGCTATTTCCTAGCAAGGAAGTGTCGCATTTACATTCATTTGAAGTGTAGACGAGGAATACATGATACTTCGCAAATCATATTATATCTTACCATGAAACATAGAAATGAGATGCGATATCGCGTTTTAAGAATCATAAGAACTCTATTGCTACGATACCTAGACATCTGCAAACGCCATTTCCTCGCAAGGAAGTGTCGCATTTACATTCATTTGAATCGTAGACGAGGAATGCATAACACATCGCAATGAATATTATATCTTATCAGGAAACATAGATATGAGATGCAATATCTCGTTTTAAGAAGCATTTGAACTCTATTGCTTCGAAACGTAGACATCTGCAAACGCTATTTCCTAGCAAGGAAGTGTCGCATTTACATTCATTTGAAGTGTAGACGAGGAATACATAACACTTCGCAAATCATATTATATCTTACCATGAAACATAGAAATGAGATGCGACATCGCGTTCTAAGAAGCATTAGAACACTACTGCTACGATAGGTAGACATTTGCAAACGCTATTTCCTTGCAAGAAAGTGTCGCATTTACATTCATTTGAAGTGTAGACGAGGAATACATAACACTCCGCAAATCATATTATATCTTACCATGAAACATAGAAATGAGATGCGATATCGCGTTTTAAGAATCATAAGAACTCTACTGCTACGATACCTAGACATCTGCAAACGCTATATCCTCGCAAGGAAGTGTCGCATTTACATTCATTTGAATCGTAGACGAGGAATGCATAACACATCGCAATGAATATTATATCTTATCAGGAAATATAGATATGAGATGCAATATCTCGTTTTAAGAAGCATTTGAACTCTATTGCTTCGATACGTAGACATCTGCAAACGCTATTTCCTAGCAAGGAAGTGTCGCATTTACATTCATTTGAAGTGTAGACAAGGAATACATGACACTTCGAATATCATATTATATCTTACCATGAAACATAGAAATGAGATTCGACATCGCGTTTTAAGAAGCATTAGAAAGCTATTGCTACCATACGTAGACATCTGCAAACGCTACTTCCTAGCGAGGAAGTATCGCATTCACATTCATTTGAAGTGTAGACAAGGAATACATAACACTTCGCAAATCATGTTATATCTTACCATGAAACATAGAAATGAGATGCGATTTCGCGTTTTAAGAAGCATTAGAACACTATTGCTACGATAGGTAGACATTTGCAAACGCTATTTCCTAGCAAAGAAGTCTCGCATTTACATTCATTTGAAGTATAGGCGAGGAATACATAACACTTCGCAAATAATATTACATCTTACCATGAAACATAGAAATGAGATGCGATATCGCGTTTTAAGAAGCATTAGAACTCTATTGCTACGATACGTAGACTTCTGCAAACGCCATTTCCTAGCAAGGAAGTGTCGCATTTACATTCATTTGAATCGTAGACGAGGAATGCATAACACATCGCAATGAATATTATATCTTATCAGGAAATATAGATATGAGATGCAATATCTCGTTTTAAGAAGCATTTGAACTCTATTGCTTCGATACGTAGAAATCTGCAAACGCTATTTCCTAGCAAGGAAGTGTCGCATTTACATTCATTTGAAGTGTAGACGAGGAATACAAAGCACTCCGCAAATCATATTATATCTTACCATGAAACATAGAAATGAGATGTGATATCGCGTTTTAAGAATCATAAGAACTCTATTGCTACGATACGTTGACATCTGCAAACGCTATTTCCTTGCAAGGAAGTGCGCATTTACATTTAGTTGATGTGTAGACGAGGAATACATAACACTTCGCAAATCATATTATATCTTACCATGAAACATAGAAATGAGATACGATATCGCGTTTCAAGAAGCATTAGAACACTATTGCTACGATAGGTAGACATTTGCAAACGCTATTTCCTAGCAAAGAAGTCTCGCATTTACATTCATTTGAAGTATAGGCGAGGAATACATAACACTTCGCAAATAATATTACATCTTACCAGGAAACATAGAAATGAGATGCGATATCGCGCTTTAAGAAGCATTAGAACTCTATTGCTACGATACGTAGACTTCTGCAATCGCTATTTCCTAGCAAGGAAGTGTCGCATTTACATTCATTTGAATCGTAGGCGAGGAATGCATAACACTTCGCAATGAATATTATATCTTATCATGAAACATAGATATGAGATGCAATATCTCGTTTTAAGAAGCATTTGATCTCTATTGCTTCGATACGTAGACATTTGAAAACGCTATTTCCTTGCAAGGAAGTGTCGCATTTACATTCATTTGAAGTGTAGACGAGGAATACATAACACTTCGCAAATCATATTATATCTTACCATGAAACATAGAAATGAGATGCGACATCGCGTTCTAAGAAGCATTAGAACACTACTGCTACGATAGGTAGACATTTGCAAACGCTATTTCCTTGCAAGGAAGTGTCGCATTTACATTCATTTGAAGTGTAGACGAGGAATACATAACACTCCGCAAATCATATTATATCTTACCATGAAACATAGAAATGAGATGCGATATCGCGTTTTAAGAATCATAAGAACTCTACTGCTACGATACCTAGACATCTGCAAACGCTATTTCCTCGCAAGGAAGTGTCGCATTTACATTCATTTGAATCGTAGACGAGGAGTGCATAACACATCGCAATGAATATTATATCTTATCAGGAAATATAGATATGAGATGCAATATCTCGTTTTAAGAAGCATTTGAACTCTATTGCTTCGATACGTAGACATCTGCAAACGCTATTTCCTAGCAAGGAAGTGTCGCATTTACATTCATTTGAAGTGTAGACGAGGATTACATAACACTTCGCAAATCATATTATATCTTACCATGAAACATAGAAATGAGATGCGATATCGCGTTTTAAGAATCATAAGATCTCTATTGCTACGATACGTAGACATCTGCAAACGCTATTTCCTTGCAAGGAAGTGTCGCATTTACATTCATTTGAAGTGTAGACGAGGATTACATAACACTTCGCAAATCATATTATATCTTACCATGAAACATAGAAATGAGATGCGATATCGCGTTTTAAGAATCATAAGAACTCTATTGCTACGATACGTTGACATCTGCAAACGCTATTTCCTTGCAAGGAAGTGCGCATTTACATTTAGTTGATGTGTAGACGAGGAATACATAACACTTCGCAAATCATATTATATCTTACCATGAAACATAGAAATGAGATACGATATCGCGTTTCAAGAAGCATTAGAACACTATTGCTACGATAGGTAGACATTTGCAAACGCTATTTCCTAGCAAAGAAGTCTCGCATTTACATTCATTTGAAGTATAGGCGAGGAATACATAACACTTCGCAAATAATATTACATCTTACCAGGAAACATAGAAATGAGATGCGATATCGCGCTTTAAGAAGCATTAGAACTCTATTGCTACGATACGTAGACTTCTGCAATCGCTATTTCCTAGCAAGGAAGTGTCGCATTTACATTCATTTGAATCGTAGGCGAGGAATGCATAACACTTCGCAATGAATATTATATCTTATCATGAAACATAGATATGAGATGCAATATCTCGTTTTAAGAAGCATTTGAACTCTATTGCTTCGATACGTAGACATCTGAAAACGCTATTTCCTTGCAAGGAAGTGTCGCATTTACATTCATTTGAAGTGTAGACGAGGAATACATAACACTTCGCAAATCATATTATATCTTACCATGAAACATAGAAATGAGATGCGACATCGCGTTCTAAGAAGCATTAGAACACTACTGCTACGATAGGTAGACATTTGCAAACGCTATTTCCTTGCAAGAAAGTGTCGCATTTACATTCATTTGAAGTGTAGACGAGGAATACATAACACTCCGCAAATCATATTATATCTTACCATGAAACATAGAAATGAGATGCGATATCGCGTTTTAAGAATCATAAGAACTCTACTGCTACGATACCTAGACATCTGCAAACGCTATATCCTCGCAAGGAAGTGTCGCATTTACATTCATTTGAATCGTAGACGAGGAATGCATAACACATCGCAATGAATATTATATCTTATCAGGAAATATAGATATGAGATGCAATATCTCGTTTTAAGAAGCATTTGAACTCTATTGCTTCGATACGTAGACATCTGCAAACGCTAATTCCTAGCAAGGAAGTGTCGCATTTACATTCATTTGAAGTGTAGACAAGGAATACATGACACTTCGAAAATCATATTATATCTTACCATGAAACATAGAAATGAGATTCGACATCGCGTTTTAAGAAGCATTAGAAAGCTATTGCTACCATACGTAGACATCTGCAAACGCTATTTCCTAGCGAGGAAGTATCGCATTCACATTCATTTGAAGTGTAGACAAGGAATACATAACACTTCGCAAATCATGTTATATCTTACCATGAAACATAGAAATGAGATGCGATATCGCGTTTTAAGAATCATATGAACCCTATTGCTACGAGACGTAGACATCTGCAATCGCTATTTCCTTGCAAGGAAGTGTCGCACTTACATTCATTTGAAGTGTAGACGAGGAATACATAACACTTCGCAAATCATATTATATCTTACCATGAAACATAGAAATGAGATGCGATATCGCGTTTTAAGAATCATAAGATCTCTATTGCTACGATACGTAGACATCTGCAAACGCTATTTCCTTGCAAGGAAGTGTCGCATTTACATTCATTTGAAGTGTAGACGAGGATTACATAACACTTCGCAAATCATATTATATCTTACCATGAAACATAGAAATGAGATGCGATATCGCGTTTCAAGAAGCATTAGAACACTATTGCTACGATAGGTAGACATTTGCAAACGCTATTTCCTAGCAAAGAAGTCTCGCATTTACATTCATTTGAAGTATAGGCGAGGAATACATAACACTTCGCAAATAATATTACATCTTACCATGAAACATAGAAATGAGATGCGATATCGCGTTTTAAGAAGCATTAGAACTCTATTGCTACGATACGTAGACTTCTGCAATCGCTATTTCCTAGCAAGGAAGTGTCGCATTTACATTCATTTGAATCGTAGGCGAGGAATGCATAACACTTCGCAATGAATATTATATCTTATCATGAAACATAGATATGAGATGCAATATCTCGTTTTAAGAAGCATTTGAACTCTATTGCTTTGATACGTAGACATCTGAAAACGCTATTTCCTTGCAAGGAAGTGTCGCATTTACATTCATTTGAAGTGTAGACAAGGAATACATGACACTTCGAAAATCATATTATATCTTACCATGAAACATAGAAATGAGATTCGACATCGCGTTTTAAGAAGCATTAGAAAGCTATTGCTACCATACGTAGACATCTGCAAACGCTATTTCCTAGCGAGGAAGTATCGCATTCACATTCATTTGAAGTGTAGACAAGGAATACATAACACTTCGCAAATCATGTTATATCTTACCATGAAACATAGAAATGAGATGCGATATCGCGTTTTAAGAATCATATGAACCCTATTGCTACGAGACGTAGACATCTGCAATCGCTATTTCCTTGCAAGGAAGTGTCGCACTTACATTCATTTGAAGTGTAGACGAGGAATACATAACACTTCGCAAATCATATTATATCTTACCATGAAACATAGAAATGAGATGCGATATCGCGTTTTAAGAATCATAAGATCTCTATTGCTACGATACGTAGACATCTGCAAACGCTATTTCCTTGCAAGGAAGTGTCGCATTTACATTCATTTGAAGTGTAGACGAGGATTACATAACACTTCGCAAATCATATTATATCTTACCATGAAACATAGAAATGAGATGCGATATCGCGTTTTAAGAATCATAAGAACTCTATTGCTACGATACGTTGACATCTGCAAACGCTATTTCCTTGCAAGGAAGTGCGCATTTACATTTAGTTGATGTGTAGACGAGGAATACATAACACTTCGCAAATCATATTATATCTTACCATGAAACATAGAAATGAGATACGATATCGCGTTTCAAGAAGCATTAGAACACTATTGCTACGATAGGTAGACATTTGCAAACGCTATTTCCTAGCAAAGAAGTCTCGCATTTACATTCATTTGAAGTATAGGCGAGGAATACATAACACTTCGCAAATAATATTACATCTTACCATGAAACGTAGAAATGAGATGCGATATCGCGTTATAAGAAGCATTAGAACTCTATTGCTACGATACGTAGACTTCTGCAATCGCTATTTCCTAGCAAGGAAGTGTCGCATTTACATTCATTTGAATCGTAGGCGAGGAATGCATAACACTTCGCAATGAATATTATATCTTATCATGAAACATAGATAGGAGATGCAATATCTCGTTTTAAGAAGCATTTGAACTCTATTGCTTCGATACGTAGACATCTGAAAACGCTATTTCCTTGCAAGGAAGTGTCGCATTTACATTCATTTGAAGTGTAGACAAGGAATACATGACACTTCGCAAATCATATTATATCTTACCATGAAACATAGAAATGAGATTCGACATCGCGTTTTAAGAAGCATTAGAAAGCTATTGCTACGATACGTTGACATCTGCAAACGCTATTTCCTTGCAAGGAAGTGCGCATTTACATTTAGTTGATGTGTAGACGAGGAACAGACAACACTTCGCAAATCATATTATATCTTACCATGAAACATAGAAATGAGATGCGATATCGCGTTTTAAGAAGCATTAGAACTCTATTGCTACGATACGTAGGCATCTGCAAACGCTATTTCCTTGCAAGGAAGTGTCGCATTTACATTCATTTGAAGTGTAGACGAGGAATACATGACACATCGCAAATCATATTATATCTTACCATGAAACATAGAAATGAGATTCGACATCGCGTTTTAAGAAGCATTAGAAAGCTATTGCTACCATACGTCGACATCTGCAAACGCTATTTCCTAGCGAGGAAGTATCGCATTCACATTCATTTGAAGTGTAGACAAGGAATACATAACACTTCGCAAATCATGTTATATCTTACCATGAAACATAGAAATGAGATGCGATATCGCGTTTTAAGAAGCATTAGAACTCTATTGCTACGATACCTAAACATCTGCAGACGCTATTTCCTAGCAGGGAAGTATCGCATTTACATTCATATGTAGTGTAGACGAGGAATACATGACACTTCGCAAATCATGTTATATCTTACCATGAAACATAGAAATGAGATGCGATATCGCGTTTTAAGAAGCATTAGAACACTATTGCTACGATACCTAGACATCTGCAGACGCTATTTCCTAGCAAGGAAGTGTCGCATTTACATTCAATTGAAGGGTGTACGAGGAATACATGATACTTCGCAAATCATATTATATCTTACCATGAAACATAGAAATGAGATGCGATATCGCGTTTTAAGAAGCATTAGAACTCTATTGCTACGATACCTAGACATCTACAGACGCTATTTCCTAGCAAGGAAGTATCGCATTTACATTCATTTGTAGTGTAGACGAGGAATACATGACAATTCGCAAATCATGTTATATCTTACCATGAAACATAGAAATGAGATGCGATATCGCGTTTTAAGAAGACATTAGAACTCTATTGCTACGATACGTAGACATCTGCAAACGCTATTTCCTTGCAAGGAAGTGTCGCATTTACATTCATTTGAAGTGTAGACGAGGAATACATAATACTTCGCAAATCATATTATATCTTACAATGAAACATAGAAATGAGATGCGACATCGCGTTCTAAGAAGCATTAGAACACTACTGCTACGACAGGTAGACATTTGCAAACGCTATTTCCTTGCAAGGAAGTGTCGCATTTACATTCATTTGAAGTGTAGACGAGGAATACATAACACTTCGCAAATCATATTATATCTTACCATGAAACATAGAAATGAGATGCGATATCGCGTTTTAAGAATCATAGGAACTCTATTGCTACGATACGTAGACATCTGCAAACGCTATTTCCTTGCAAAGAAGTGTCGCATTTACATTCATTTGTAGTGTAGACGAGGAATACATAACACTTCGCAAATCATATTATATCTTACCATGAAACATAGAAATGAGATGCGACATCGCGTTCTAAGAAGCATTAGAACACTACTGCTACGATAGGTAGACATTTGCAAACGCTATTTCCTTGCAAGGAAGTGTCGCATTTACATTCATTTGAAGTGTAGACGAGGAATACATAACACTTCGCAAATCATATTATATCTTACCATGAAACATAGAAATGAGATGCGATATCGCGTTTTAAGAATCATAGGAACCCTATTGTTACG
Organism: Xylocopa sonorina; assembly: GCF_050948175.1. Taxonomy (NCBI): domain Eukaryota; kingdom Metazoa; phylum Arthropoda; class Insecta; order Hymenoptera; family Apidae; genus Xylocopa; species Xylocopa sonorina. Next base: position 705,437 of record NW_027490225.1, on the reverse strand, counting down.
ATACGTAGACATCTTGCAAGCGCTATTTCCTTGCAAAGAAGTGTGGCATTTACATTCATTTGAATTGTAGACGAGGAATACATAACACTTCGCAAATCATATTATATCTTACCATGAAACATAGAAATGAGATGCGATATCGCGTTTTAAGAATCATAGGATCTCTATTGCTACGATACGTAGACATCTGCAAACGCTATTTCCTTGCAAGGAAGTGTCGCATTTACATTCATTTGAATCGTAGACAAGGAATACATAACACTTCGCAAATCATGTTATATCTTACCACGAAACATAGAAATGAGATGCGATATCGCGTTATAAGAATCATATGAACTCTATTTCTACGACACGTAGACATATGCAATCGCTATTTCCTTGCAAGGAAGTGTCGCATTTACATTCATTTGAAGTGTAGACGAGGAATACATAACACTTCGCAAATCATATTATATCTTACCATGAAACATAGAATTGAGATGCGATATCGCGTTTTAAGAAGCAGTAGAACTCTATTGCTACGATACGTAGACATCTGCAAACGCTATTTCCTCGCAAGGAAGTGTCGCATTTACATTCATTTGAATCGTAGACGAGGAATGCATAACACATCGCAATGAATATTATATCTTATCAGGAAACAAAGATATGAGATGCAATATCTCGTTTTAAGAAGCATTTGAACTCTATTGCTTCGATACGTAGATATCTGCAAACGCTATTTCCTAGCAAGGAAGTGTCGCATTTACATTCATTTGAAGTGTAGGCGAGGAATACGTGACACTTCGCAAATCATATTATATCTTACCATGAAACATAGAAATGAGATGCGATATCGCGTTTTAAGAAGCATTAGAACTCTATTGCTACGATACCTAGGCATCTGCAGACGCTATTTCCTAGCAAGGAAGTATCGCATTTACATTCATTTGTAGTGTAGACGAGGAATACATGACACTTCGCGAATCATGTTATATCTTACCATGAAACATAGAAATGAGATGCGATATCACGTTCTAAGAAGCATTAGAACACTACTGCTACGATACCTAGACATTTGCAAACGCTATTTCCTTGCAAGGAAGTGTCGCATTTACATTCATTTGAAGTGTAGACGAGGAATACATATCACTTCGCAAATCATATTATATCTTACCATGAAACTTAGAAATGAGATGCGATATCGCGTTTTAAGAATCATAGGAACTCTATTGCTACGATACGTAGACATCTGCAAACGATATTTCCTTGCAAAGAAGTGTCGCATTTACATTCATTTGTAGTGTAGACGAGGAATACATGACACTTCGCAAATCATGTTATATCTTACCATGAAACATAGAAATGAGATGCGATATCGCGTTTTAAGAATCATAAGAAATCTATTGCTACGATACGCTGACATCTGCAAACGCTATTTCCTTGCAGGGAAGTGCGCATTTACAATTAGTTGATGTGTAGACGAGGAGTACATAACACTTCGCAAATCATATTATATCTTACCATGAAACATAGAAATGAGATGCGATATCGCGTTTTAAGCATCATAAGAACTCTATTGCTACGAGACGTAGACATCTGCAATCGCTATTTCCTTGCAAGGAAGTGTCGCATTTACATTCATTTGAAGTGTAGACGAGGAATACATAACACTTCGCAAATCATATTATATCTTACCATGAAACATAGAAATGAGATGCGATATCGCGTTTTAAGAAGCATTAGAACACTATTGCTACGATACCTAGACATCTGCAGCCGCTATTTCCTACAAAGGAAGTGTCGCATTTACATTCAATTGAAGGGTAGACGAGGAATACATGATACTTCGCAAATCATATTATATCTTACCATGAAACATAGAAATGAGATGCGATATCGCGTTTTAAGAAGCATTAGAACTCTATTGCTACGATAGCTAGACATCTGCAAACGCTATTTCCTAGCGAGGAAGTATCGCATTCACATTCATTTGAAGTGTAGACAAGGAATACATAACACTTCGCGAATCATGTTATATCTTACCATGAAATATAGAAATGAGATGCGATATCGCGTTTTAAGAATCATATGAACTCTATTGCTACGAGACGTAGACATCTGCAATCGCTATTTCCTTGCAAGGAAGTGTCGCATTTACATTCATTTGAAGTGTAGACGAGTCATACATAACACTTCGCAAATCATATTATATCTTACCATGAAACATAGAAATGAGATGCGATATCGCGTTTTAAGCATCATAAGAACTCTATTGCTACGAGACGTAGACATCTGCAATCGCTATTTCCTTGCAAGGAAGTGTCGCATTTACATTCATTTGAAGTGTAGACGAGGAATACATAACACTTCGCAAATCATGTTATTTCTTACCATGAAACATAGAAATGAGATGCGATATCGCGTTTTAAGAATCATATGAACTCTATTGCTACGATACCTAGACATCTACAGACGCTATTTCCTAGCATGGAAGTGTCGCATTAACATTCATTTGAAGTGTAGACGAGGAATACATGATACTTCCCACATCATATTATATCTTACCATGAAACATAGAAATGAGATGCGATATCGCGTTTTAGGAATCATAAGAACTCTATTGCTACGATACGTAGACATCTGCAAACGCTATTTCCTTGCAAGGAAGTGTCGCATTTACATTCATTTGAATCGTAGACGAGGAATGCATAACACTTCGAAATGAATATTATATCTTATCAGGAAACATAGATATGAGATGCAATATCTCGTTTTAAGAAGCATTTGAACTCTATTGCTTCGATACGTAGATATCTGCAAACGCTATTTCCTAGCAAGGAAGTGTCGCATTTACATTCATTTGAAGTGTAGGCGAGGAATACGTGACACTTCGCAAATCATATTATATCTTAACATGAAACATAGAAATGAGATGCGATATCGCGTTTTAAGAAGCATTAGAACTCTATTGCTACGATACCTAGGCATCTGCAGACGCTATTTCCTAGCAAGGAAGTATCGCATTTACATTCATTTGTAGTGTAGACGAGGAATACATGACACTTCGCAAATCATGTTATATCTTACCATGAAACATAGAAATGAGATGCGATATCGCGTTTTAAGAAGCATTAGAACACTATTGCTACGATACCTAGACATCTGCAGACGCTATTTCCTAGCAAGGAAGTGTCGCATTTACATTCAATTGAAGGGTAGACGAGGAATACATGATACTTCGCAAATCATATTATATCTTACCATGAAACATAGAAATGAGATGCGATATCGCGTTTTAAGAAGCGTTAGAACTCTATTGCTACGATAGCTAGACATCTGCAAACGCTATTTCCTAGCGAGGAAGTATCGCATTCACATTCATTTGAAGTGTAGACAAGGAGTACATAACACTTCGCGAATCATGTTATATCTTACCATGAAATATAGAAATGATATGCGATATCGCGTTTTAAGAATCATATGAACTCTATTGCTACGAGACGTAGACATCTGCAATCGCTATTTCCTTGCAAGGAAGTGTCGCATTTACATTCATTTGAAGTGTAGACGAGGAATACATAACACTTCGCAAATCATTTTATACCTTACCATGAAACATAGAAATGAGAAGCGATATCGCGTTTTAAGAAGCATTAGAACTCTATTGCTACGATACCTAGACATCTGCAGACGCTATTTCCTAGCAAGGAAGTGTCGCATTTACATTCATTTGAAGTGTAGACGAGGAATACATGATACTTCGCAAATCATATTATATCTTACCATGAAACATAGAAATGAGATGCGATATCGCGATTTAAGAATCATAAGAACTCCATTGCTACGATACGTAGACATCTGCAAACGCTATTTCCTTGCAAGGAAGTGTCGCATTTACATTCATTTGAATCGTAGACGAGGAATGCATAACACTTCGCAATGAATATTATATCTTATCAGGAAACATAGATATGAGATGCAATATCTCGTTTTAAGAAGCATTTGAACTCTATTGCTACGATACGTAGACTTCTGCAATCGCTATTTCCTAGCAAGGAAGTGTCGCATTTACATTCATTTCAATCGTAGGCGAGGAATGCATAACACTTCGCAATGAATATTATATCTTATCATGAAACATGGATATGAGATGCAATATCTCGTTTTAAGAAGCATTTGAACTCTATTGCTTCGATACGTAGACATCTGCAAACGCTATTTCCTTACAAGGAAGTGTCGCATTTACATTCATTTGAAGTGTAGACGAGGAATACATAACACTTCGCAAATCATATTATATCTTACCATGGAACATAGAAATGAGATGCGACATCGCGTTCTAAGAAGCATTAGAACACTACTGCTACGATAGGTCGACATTTGCAAACGCTATTTCCTTGCAAGGAAGTGTCGCATTTACATTCATTTGAAGTGTAGACGAGGAATACATATCACTTCGCAAATCATATTATATCTTACCATGAAACTTAGAAATGAGATGCGATATCGCGTTTTAAGAATCATAGGAACTCTATTGCTACGATACGTAGACATCTGCAAACGATATTTCCTTGCAAAGAAGTGTCGCATTTACATTCATTTGTAGTGTAGACGAGGAATACATGACACTTCGCAAAACATGTTATATCTTACCATGAAACATAGAAATGAGATGCGATATCGCGTTTTAAGAAGCATTAGAACACTATTGCTACGATACCTAGACATCTGCAGCCGCTATTTCCTACAAAGGAAGTGTCGCATTTACATTCAATTGAAGGGTAGACGAGGAATACATGATACTTCGCAAATCATATTATATCTTACCATGAAACATAGAAATGAGATGCGATATCGCGTTTTAAGAAGCATTAGAACTCTATTGCTACGATAGCTAGACATCTGCAAACGCTATTTCCTAGCGAGGAAGTATCGCATTCACATTCATTTGAAGTGTAGACAAGGAATACATAACACTTCGCGAATCATGTTATATCTTACCATGAAATATAGAAATGAGATGCGATATCGCGTTTTAAGAATCATATGAACTCTATTGCTACGAGACGTAGACATCTGCAATCGCTATTTCCTTGCAAGGAAGTGTCGCATTTACATTCATTTGAAGCGTAGACGAGTCATACATAACACTTCGCAAATCATATTATATCTTACCATGAAACATAGAAATGAGATGCGATATCGCGTTTTAAGCATCATAAGAACTCTATTGCTACGAGACGTAGACATCTGCAATCGCTATTTCCTTGCAAGGAAGTGTCGCATTTACATTCATTTGAAGTGTAGACGAGGAATACATAACACTTCGCAAATCATGTTATTTCTTACCATGAAACATAGAAATGAGATGCGATATCGCGTTTTAAGAATCATATGAACTCTATTGCTACGATACCTAGACATCTACAGACGCTATTTCCTAGCATGGAAGTGTCGCATTAACATTCATTTGAAGTGTAGACGAGGAATACATGATACTTCCCACATCATATTATATCTTACCATGAAACATAGAAATGAGATGCGATATCGCGTTTTAGGAATCATAAGAACTCTATTGCTACGATACCTAGACATCTGCAAACGCTATTTCCTCGCAAGGAAGTGTCGCATTTACATTCACTTGAAGTGTAGACGAGGAATACATAACACTTCGCAAATTATATTATATCTTACCATGAAACATAGAAATGAGATGCGATATCGCGTTTTAAGAATCATAAGAAATCTATTGCTACGATACGCTGACATCTGCAAACGCTATTTCCTTGCAGGGAAGTGCGCATTTACAATTAGTTGATGTGTAGACGAGGAGTACATAACACTTCGCAAATCATATTATATCTTACCATGAAACATAGAAATGAGATGCGATATCGCGTTTTAAGCATCATAAGAACTCTATTGCTACGAGACGTAGACATCTGCAATCGCTATTTCCTTGCAAGGAAGTGTCGCATTTACATTCATTTGAAGTGTAGACGAGGAATACATAACACTTCGCAAATCATATTATATCTTACCATGAAACATAGAAATGAGATGCGATATCGCGTTTTAAGAAGCATTAGAACACTATTGCTACGATACCTAGACATCTGCAGCCGCTATTTCCTACAAAGGAAGTGTCGCATTTACATTCAATTGAAGGGTAGACGAGGAATACATGATACTTCGCAAATCATATTATATCTTACCATGAAATATAGAAATGAGATGCGATATCGCGTTTTAAGAATCATATGAACTCTATTGCTACGAGACGTAGACATCTGCAATCGCTATTTCCTTGCAAGGAAGTGTCGCATTTACATTCATTTGAAGTGTAGACGAGTCATACATAACACTTCGCAAATCATATTATATCTTACCATGAAACATAGAAATGAGATGCGATATCGCGTTTTAAGCATCATAAGAACTCTATTGCTACGAGACGTAGACATCTGCAATCGCTATTTCCTTGCAAGGAAGTGTCGCATTTACATTCATTTGAAGTGTAGACGAGGAATACATAACACTTCGCAAATCATGTTATTTCTTACCATGAAACATAGAAATGAGATGCGATATCGCGTTTTAAGAATCATATGAACTCTATTGCTACGATACCTAGACATCTACAGACGCTATTTCCTAGCATGGAAGTGTCGCATTAACATTCATTTGAAGTGTAGACGAGGAATACATGATACTTCCCAAATCATATTATATCTTACCATGAAACATAGAAATGAGATGCGATATCGCGTTTTAGGAATCATAAGAACTCTATTGCTACGATACCTAGACATCTGCAAACGCTATTTCCTCGCAAGGAAGTGTCGCATTTACATTCATTTGAAGTGTAGACGAGGAATACATAACACTTCGCAAATTATATTATATCTTACCATGAAACATAGAAATGAGATGCGATATCGCGTTTTAAGAAGCAGTAGAACTCTATTGCTACGATACGTAGACATCTGCAGACGCTATTTCCTAGCAAGGAAGTGTCGCATTTACATTCATTTGAAGTGTAGACGAGGAATACATGATACTTCGCAAATCATATTATATCTTACCATGAAACATAGAAATGAGATGCGATATCGCGTTTTAAGAATCATAAGAACTCTATTGCTACGATACCTAGACATCTGCAAACGCCATTTCCTCGCAAGGAAGTGTCGCATTTACATTCATTTGAATCGTAGACGAGGAATGCATAACACATCGCAATGAATATTATATCTTATCAGGAAACATAGATATGAGATGCAATATCTCGTTTTAAGAAGCATTTGAACTCTATTGCTTCGAAACGTAGACATCTGCAAACGCTATTTCCTAGCAAGGAAGTGTCGCATTTACATTCATTTGAAGTGTAGACGAGGAATACATAACACTTCGCAAATCATATTATATCTTACCATGAAACATAGAAATGAGATGCGACATCGCGTTCTAAGAAGCATTAGAACACTACTGCTACGATAGGTAGACATTTGCAAACGCTATTTCCTTGCAAGGAAGTGTCGCATTTACATTCATTTGAAGTGTAGACAAGGAATACATAACACTTCGCGAATCATGTTATATCTTACCATGAAATATAGGAATGAGATGCGATATCGCGTTTTAAGAATCATATGAACTCTGTTGCTACGATAGCTAGACATCTGCAAACGCTATTTCCTAGCGAGGAAGTATCGCATTCACATTCATTTGAAGTGTAGACAAGGAATACATAACACTTCGCGAATCATGTTATATCTTACCATGAAATATAGAAATGAGATGCGATATCGCGTTTTAAGAATCATATGAACTCTATTGCTACGATACGTAGACATCTGCAAACGCTATTTCCCTGCAAGGAAGTGTCGCATTTACATTCATTTGAATCGTAGACGAGGAATGCATAACACTTCGCAATGAATATTATATCTTATCAGGAAACATAGATATGAGATGCAATATGTCGTTTTAAGAAGCATTTGAACTCTATTGCTACGATACGTAGACTTCTGCAATCGCTATTTCCTAGCAAGGAAGTGTCGCATTTACATTCATTTGAATCGTAGACGAGGAATGCATAACACTTCGCAATGAATATTATATCTTATCAGGAAACATAGATATGAGATGCAATATCTCGTTTTAAGAAGCATTTGAACTCTATTGCTACGATACGTAGACTTCTGCAATCGCTATTTCCTAGCAAGGAAGTGTCGCATTTACATTCATTTGAATCGTAGGCGAGGAATGCATAACACTTCGCAAATCATATTATATCTTACCATGAAACATAGAAATGAGATGCGATATTGCGTTTTAAGAAGCATTAGAACTCTATTGCTACGATAGCTAGACATCTGCAAACGCTATTTCCTAGCGAGGAAGTATCGCATTCACATTCATTTGAAGTGTAGACAAGGAGTACATAACACTTCGCGAATCATGTTATATCTTACCATGAAATATAGAAATGATATGCGATATCGCGTTTTAAGAATCATATGAACTCTATTGCTACGAGACGTAGACATCTGCAATCGCTATTTCCTTGCAAGGAAGTGTCGCATTTACATTCATTTGAAGTGTAGACGAGGAATACATAACACTTCGCAAATCATATTATACCTTACCATGAAACATAGAAATGAGAAGCGATATCGCGTTTTAAGAAGCATTAGAACTCTATTGCTACGATACCTAGACATCTGCAGACGCTATTTCCTAGCAAGGAAGTGTCGCATTTACATTCATTTGAAGTGTAGACGAGGAATACATGATACTTCGCAAATCATATTATATCTTACCATGAAACATAGAAATGAGATGCGATATCGCGATTTAAGAATCATAAGAACTCTATTGCTACGATCCGTAGACATCTGCAAACGCTATTTCCTTGCAAGGAAGTGTCGCATTTACATTCATTTGAATCGTAGACGAGGAATGCATAACACTTCGCAATGAATATTATATCTTATCAGGAAACATAGATATGAGATGCAATATCTCGTTTTAAGAAGCATTTGAACTCTATTGCTACGATACGTAGACTTCTGCAATCGCTATTTCCTAGCAAGGAAGTGTCGCATTTACATTCATTTCAATCGTAGGCGAGGAATGCATAACACTTCGCAATGAATATTATATCTTATCATGAAACATGGATATGAGATGCAATATCTCGTTTTAAGAAGCATTTGAACTCTATTGCTTCGATACGTAGACATCTGCAAACGCTATTTCCTTGCAAGGAAGTGTCGCATTTACATTCATTTGAAGTGTAGACGAGGAATACATAACACTTCGCAAATCATATTATATCTTACCATGGAACATAGAAATGAGATGCGACATCGCGTTCTAAGAAGCATTAGAACACTACTGCTACGATAGGTAGACATTTGCAAACGCTATTTCCTTGCAAGGAAGTGTCGCATTTACATTCATTTGAATCGTAGACGAGGAATGCATAACACTTCGCAATGAATATTATATCTTATCAGGAAACATAGATATGAGATGCAATATCTCGTTTTAAGAAGCATTTGAACTCTATTGCTTCGAAACGTAGACATCTGCAAACGCTAATTCCTAGCAAGGAAGTGTCGCATTTACATTCATTTGAAGTGTAGGCGAGGAATACGTGACACTTCGCAAATCATATTATATCTTAGCATGAAACATAGAAATGAGATGCGATATCGCGTTTTAAGAAGCATTAGAACTCTATTGCTACGATACCTAGGCATCTGCAGACGCTATTTCCTAGCAAGGAAGTATCGCATTTACATTCATTTGTAGTGTAGACGAGGAATACATGACACTTCGCAAATCATGTTATATCTTACCATGAAACATAGAAATGAGATGCGATATCGCGTTTTAAGAAGCATTAGAACACTATTGCTACGATACCTAGACATCTGCAGACGCTATTTCCTAGCAAGGAAGTGTCGCATTTACATTCAATTGAAGGGTAGACGAGGAATACATGATACTTCGCAAATCATATTATATCTTACCATGAAACATAGAAATGAGATGCGATATCGCGTTTTAAGAAGCATTAGAACTCTATTGCTACGATAGCTAGACATCTGCAAACGCTATTTCCTAGCGAGGAAGTATCGCATTCACATTCATTTGAAGTGTAGACAAGGAGTACATAACACTTCGCGAATCATGTTATATCTTACCATGAAATATAGAAATGATATGCGATATCGCGTTTTAAGAATCATATGAACTCTATTGCTACGAGACGTAGACATCTGCAATAGCTATTTCCTTGCAAGGAAGTGTCGCATTTACATTCATTTGAAGTGTAGACGAGGAATACATAACACTTCGCAAATCATATTATACCTTACCATGAAACATAGAAATGAGAAGCGATATCGCGTTTTAAGAAGCATTAGAACTCTATTGCTACGATACCTAGACATCTGCAGACGCTATTTCCTAGCAAGGAAGTGTCGCATTTACATTCATTTGAAGTGTAGACGAGGAATACATGATACTTCGCAAATCATATTATATCTTACCATGAAACATAGAAATGAGATGCGATATCGCGATTTAAGAATCATAAGAACTCTATTGCTACGATACGTAGACATCTGCAAACGCTATTTCCTTGCAAGGAAGTGTCGCATTTACATTCATTTGAATCGTAGACGAGGAATGCATAACACTTCGCAATGAATATTATATCTTATCAGGAAACATAGATATGAGATGCAATATCTCGTTTTAAGAAGCATTTGAACTCTATTGCTACGATACGTAGACTTCTGCAATCGCTATTTCCTAGCAAGGAAGTGTCGCATTTACATTCATTTGAATCGTAGGCGAGGAATGCATAACACTTCGCAAATCATATTATATCTTACCATGAAACATAGAAATGAGATGCGATATTGCGTTTTAAGAAGCATTAGAACTCTATTGCTACGATAGCTAGACATCTGCAAACGCTATTTCCTAGCGAGGAAGTATCGCATTCACATTCATTTGAAGTGTAGACAAGGAGTACATAACACTTCGCGAATCATGTTATATCTTACCATGGAACATAGAAATGAGATGCGACATCGCGTTCTAAGAAGCATTAGAACACTACTGCTACGATAGGTAGACATTTGCAAACGCTATTTCCTTGCAAGGAAGTGTCGCATTTACATTCATTTGAAGTGTAGACGAGGAATACATATCACTTCGCAAATCATATTATATCTTACCATGAAACTTAGAAATGAGATGCGATATCGCGTTTTAAGAATCATAGGAACTCTATTGCTACGATACCTAGACATCTGCAAACGATATTTCCTTGCAAAGAAGTGTCGCATTTACATTCATTTGTAGTGTAGACGAGGAATACATGACACTTCGCAAAACATGTTATATCTTACCATGAAACATAGAAATGAGATGCGATATCGCGTTTTAAGAAGCATTAGAACTCTATTGCTACGATACCTAGACATCTGCAGACGCTATTTCCTAGCAAGGAAGTGTCGCATTTACATTCATTTGAAGTGAAGACGAGGAATACATGATACTTCGCAAATCATATTATATCTTACCATGAAACATAGAAATGAGATGCGATATCGCGTTTTAAGAATCATAAGAAATCTATTGCTACGATACGTAGACATCTGCAAACGCTATTTCCTTGCAAGGAAGTGTCGCATTTACATTCATTTGAATCGTAGACGAGGAATGCATAACACTTCGAAATGAATATTATATCTTATCAGGAAACATAGATATGAGATGCAATATCTCGTTTTAAGAAGCATTTGAACTCTATTGCTTCGATACGTAGATATCTGCAAACGCTATTTCCTAGCAAGGAAGTGTCGCATTTACATTCATTTGAAGTGTAGGCGAGGAATACGTGACAATTCGCAAATCATATTATATCTTAGCATGAAACATAGAAATGAGATGCGATATCGCGTTTTAAGAAGCATTAGAACTCTATTGCTACGATACCTAGGCATCTGCAGACGCTATTTCCTAGCAAGGAAGTATCGCATTTACATTCATTTGTAGTGTAGACGAGGAATACATGACACTTCGCAAATCATGTTATATCTTACCATGAAACATAGAAATGAGATGCGATATCGCGTTTTAAGAAGCATTAGAACACTATTGCTACGATACCTAGACATCTGCAGACGCTATTTCCTAGCAAGGAAGTGTCGCATTTACATTCAATTGAAGGGTAGACGAGGAATACATGATACTTCGCAAATCATATTATATCTTACCATGAAACATAGAAATGAGATGCGATATCGCGTTTTAAGAAGCATTAGAACTCTATTGCTACGATAGCTAGACATCTGCAAACGCTATTTCCTAGCGAGGAAGTATCGCATTCACATTCATTTGAAGTGTAGACAAGGAGTACATAACACTTCGCGAATCATGTTATATCTTACCATGAAATATAGAAATGATATGCGATATCGCGTTTTAAGAATCATATGAACTCTATTGCTACGAGACGTAGACATCTGCAATAGCTATTTCCTTGCAAGGAAGTGTCGCATTTACATTCATTTGAAGTGTAGACGAGGAATACATAACACTTCGCAAATCATATTATACCTTACCATGAAACATAGAAATGAGAAGCGATATCGCGTTTTAAGAAGCATTAGAACTCTATTGCTACGATACCTAGACATCTGCAGACGCTATTTCCTAGCAAGGAAGTGTCGCATTTACATTCATTTGAAGTGTAGACGAGGAATACATGATACTTCGCAAATCATATTATATCTTACCATGAAACATAGAAATGAGATGCGATATCGCGATTTAAGAATCATAAGAACTCTATTGCTACGATACGTAGACATCTGCAAACGCTATTTCCTTGCAAGGAAGTGTCGCATTTACATTCATTTGAATCGTAGACGAGGAATGCATAACACTTCGCAATGAATATTATATCTTATCAGGAAACATAGATATGAGATGCAATATCTCGTTTTAAGAAGCATTTGAACTCTATTGCTACGATACGTAGACTTCTGCAATCGCTATTTCCTAGCAAGGAAGTGTCGCATTTACATTCATTTGAATCGTAGGCGAGGAATGCATAACACTTCGCAAATCATATTATATCTTACCATGAAACATAGAAATGAGATGCGATATTGCGTTTTAAGAAGCATTAGAACTCTATTGCTACGATAGCTAGACATCTGCAAACGCTATTTCCTAGCGAGGAAGTATCGCATTCACATTCATTTGAAGTGTAGACAAGGAGTACATAACACTTCGCGAATCATGTTATATCTTACCATGGAACATAGAAATGAGATGCGACATCGCGTTCTAAGAAGCATTAGAACACTACTGCTACGATAGGTAGACATTTGCAAACGCTATTTCCTTGCAAGGAAGTGTCGCATTTACATTCATTTGAAGTGTAGACGAGGAATACATATCACTTCGCAAATCATATTATATCTTACCATGAAACTTAGAAATGAGATGCGATATCGCGTTTTAAGAATCATAGGAACTCTATTGCTACGATACCTAGACATCTGCAAACGATATTTCCTTGCAAAGAAGTGTCGCATTTACATTCATTTGTAGTGTAGACGAGGAATACATGACACTTCGCAAAACATGTTATATCTTACCATGAAACATAGAAATGAGATGCGATATCGCGTTTTAAGAAGCATTAGAACTCTATTGCTACGATACCTAGACATCTGCAGACGCTATTTCCTAGCAAGGAAGTGTCGCATTTACATTCATTTGAAGTGAAGACGAGGAATACATGATACTTCGCAAATCATATTATATCTTACCATGAAACATAGAAATGAGATGCGATATCGCGTTTTAAGAATCATAAGAAATCTATTGCTACGATACGTAGACATCTGCAAACGCTATTTCCTTGCAAGGAAGTGTCGCATTTACATTCATTTGAATCGTAGACGAGGAATGCATAACACTTCGAAATGAATATTATATCTTATCAGGAAACATAGATATGAGATGCAATATCTCGTTTTAAGAAGCATTTGAACTCTATTGCTTCGATACGTAGATATCTGCAAACGCTATTTCCTAGCAAGGAAGTGTCGCATTTACATTCATTTGAAGTGTAGGCGAGGAATACGTGACAATTCGCAAATCATATTATATCTTAGCATGAAACATAGAAATGAGATGCGATATCGCGTTTTAAGAAGCATTAGAACTCTATTGCTACGATACCTAGGCATCTGCAGACGCTATTTCCTAGCAAGGAAGTATCGCATTTACATTCATTTGTAGTGTAGACGAGGAATACATGACACTTCGCAAATCATGTTATATCTTACCATGAAACATAGAAATGAGATGCGATATCGCGTTTTAAGAAGCATTAGAACACTATTGCTACGATACCTAGACATCTGCAGACGCTATTTCCTAGCAAGGAAGTGTCGCATTTACATTCAATTGAAGGGTAGACGAGGAATACATGATACTTCGCAAATCATATTATATCTTACCATGAAACATAGAAATGAGATGCGATATCGCGTTTTAAGAAGCATTAGAACTCTATTGCTACGATAGCTAGACATCTGCGAACGCTATTTCCTAGCGAGGAAGTATCGCATTCACATTCATTTGAAGTGTAGACAAGGAGTACATAACATTTCGCGAATCATGTTATACCTTACCATGAAATATAGAAATGATATGCGATATCGCGTTTTAAGAATCATATGAACTCTATTGCTACGAGACGTAGACATCTGCAATCGCTATTTCCTTGCAAGGAAGTGTCGCATTTACATTCATTTGAAGTGTAGACGAGGAATACATAACACTTCGCAAATCATATTATACCTTACCATGAAACATAGAAATGAGAAGCGATATCGCGTTTTAAGAAGCATTAGAACTCTATTGCTACGATACCTAGACATCTGCAGACGCTATTTCCTAGCAAGGAAGTGTCGCATTTACATTCATTTGAAGTGTAGACGAGGAATACATGATACTTCGCAAATCATATTATATCTTACCATGAAACATAGAAATGAGATGCGATATCGCGATTTAAGAATCATAAGAACTCTATTGCTACGATACGTAGACATCTGCAAACGCTATTTCCTTGCAAGGAAGTGTCGCATTTACATTCATTTGAATCGTAGACGAGGAATGCATAACACTTCGCAATGAATATTATATCTTATCAGGAAACATAGATATGAGATGCAATATCTCGTTTTAAGAAGCATTTGAACTCTATTGCTACGATACGTAGACTTCTGCAATCGCTATTTCCTAGCAAGGAAGTGTCGCATTTACATTCATTTCAATCGTAGGCGAGGAATGCATAACACTTCGCAATGAATATTATATCTTATCATGAAACATGGATATGAGATGCAATATCTCGTTTTAAGAAGCATTTGAACTCTATTGCTTCGATACGTAGACATCTGCAAACGCTATTTCCTTGCAAGGAAGTGTCGCATTTACATTCATTTGAAGTGTAGACGAGGAATACATGATACTTCGCAAATCATATTATATCTTACCATGAAACATAGAAATGAGATGCGATATCGCGTTTTAAGAAGCATTAGAACTCTATTGCTACGATAGCTAGACATCTGCAAACGCTATTTCCTAGCGAGGAAGTATCGCATTCACATTCATTTGAAGTGTAGACAAGGAATACATAACACTTCGCGAATCATGTTATATCTTACCATGAAATATAGAAATGAGATGCGATATCGCGTTTTAAGAATCATATGAACTCTATTGCTACGAGACGTAGACATCTGCAATCGCTATTTCCTTGCAAGGAAGTGTCGCATTTACATTCATTTGAAGTGTAGACGAGGAATACATAACACTTCGCAAATCATATTATATCTTACCATGAAACATAGAAATGAGATGCGATATCGCGTTTTAAGCATCATAAGAACTCTATTGCTACGAGACGTAGACATCTGCAATCGCTATTTCCTTGCAAGGAAGTGTCGCATTTACATTCATTTGAAGTGTAGACGAGGAATACATAACACTTCGCAAATCATGTTATTTCTTACCATGAAACATAGAAATGAGATGCGATATCGCGTTTTAAGAATCATATGAACTCTATTGCTACGATACCTATACATCTACAGACGCTATTTCCTAGCATGGAAGTGTCGCATTAACATTCATTTGAAGTGTAGACGAGGAATACATAACACTTCGCAAATCATGTTATTTCTTACCATGAAACATAGAAATGAGATGCGATATCGCGTTTTAAGAATCATATGAACTCTATTGCTACGAGACGTAGACATCTGCAATCGCTATTTCCTTGCAAGGAAGTGTCGCAATTACATTCATTTGAAGTGTAGACGAGGAATACATAATACTTCGCAAATCATATTATATCTTACCATGAAACATAGAATTGAGAGGCGATCTCGCGTTTTAAGAAGCAGTAGAACTCTATTGCTACGATACGTAGACATCTGCAAACGCTATTTCCTTGCAAGGAAGTGTCGCATTTACATTCATTTGAATCGTAGACAAGGAATACATAACACTTCGCAAATCATGTTATTTCTTACCATGAAACATAGAAATGAGATGCGATATCGCGTTTTAAGAATCATATGAACTCTATTGCTACGAGACGTAGACATCTGCAATCGCTATTTCCTTGCAAGGAAGTGTCGCATTTACATTCATTTGAAGTGTAGACGAGGAATACATAACACTTCGCAAAACATATTATATCTTACCATGAAACATAGAATTGAGATGCGATATCGCGTTTTAAGAAGCATTAGAACTCTATTGCTACGATACGTAGACATCTGCAGACGCTATTTCCTAGCAAGGAAGTGTCGCATTTACATTCATTTGAAGTGTAGACGAGGAATACATGATACTTCGCAAATCATATTATATCTTACCATGAAACATAGAAATGAGATGCGATATCGCGTTTTAAGAATCATAAGAACTCTATTGCTACGATACCTAGACATCTGCAAACGCCATTTCCTCGCAAGGAAGTGTCGCATTTACATTCATTTGAATCGTAGACGAGGAATGCATAACACATCGCAATGAATATTATATCTTATCAGGAAACATAGATATGAGATGCAATATCTCGTTTTAAGAAGCATTTGAACTCTATTGCTTCGAAACGTAGACATCTGCAAACGCTATTTCCTAGCAAGGAAGTGTCGCATTTACATTCATTTGAAGTGTAGACGAGGAATACATAACACTTCGCAAATCATATTATATCTTACCATGAAACATAGAAATGAGATGCGACATCGCGTTCTAAGAAGCATTAGAACACTACTGCTACGATAGGTAGACATTTGCAAACGCTATTTCCTTGCAAGGAAGTGTCGCATTTACATTCATTTGAAGTGTAGACAAGGAATACATAACACTTCGCGAATCATGTTATATCTTGCCATGAAATATAGAAATGAGATGCGATATCGCGTTTTAAGAATCATATGAACTCTGTTGCTACGATAGCTAGACATCTGCAAACGCTATTTCCTAGCGAGGAAGTATCGCATTCACATTCATTTGAAGTGTAGACAAGGAATACATAACACTTCGCGAATCATGTTATATCTTACCATGAAATATAGAAATGAGATGCGATATCGCGTTTTAAGAATCATATGAACTTTATTGCTACGATACGTAGACATCTGCAAACGCTATTTCCCTGCAAGGAAGTGTCGCATTTACATTCATTTGAATCGTAGACGAGGAATGCATAACACTTCGCAATGAATATTATATCTTATCAGGAAACATAGATATGAAAAGCGATATCGCGTTTTAAGAAGCATTAGAACTCTATTGCTACGATACCTAGACATCTGCAGACGCTATTTCCTAGCAAGGAAGTGTCGCATTTACATTCATTTGAAGTGTAGACGAGGAATACATGATACTTCGCAAATCATATTATATCTTACCATGAAACATAGAAATGAGATGCGATATCGCGTTTTAAGAATCATAAGAACTCTATTGCTACGATACGTAGACATCTGCAAACGCTATTTCCCTGCAAGGAAGTGTCGCATTTACATTCATTTGAATCGTAGACGAGGAATGCATAACACTTCGCAATGAATATTATATCTTATCAGGAAACATAGATATGAGATGCAATATGTCGTTTTAAGAAGCATTTGAACTCTATTGCTACGATACGTAGACTTCTGCAATCGCTATTTCCTTGCAAGGAAGTGTCGCATTTACATTCATTTGAAGTGTAGACGAGGAATACATAACACTTCGCAAATCATATTATATCTTACCATGAAACATAGAAATGAGATGCGATATCGCGTTTTAAGCATCATAAGAACTCTATTGCTACGAGACGTAGACATCTGCAATCGCTATTTCCTTGCAAGGAAGTGTCGCATTTACATTCATTTGAAGTGTAGACGAGGAATACATAACACTTCGCAAATCATGTTATTTCTTACCATGAAACATAGAAATGAGATGCGATATCGCGTTTTAAGAATCATATGAACTCTATTGCTACGATACCTAGACATCTACAGACGCTATTTCCTAGCATGGAAGTGTCGCATTAACATTCATTTGAAGTGTAGACGAGGAATACATGATACTTCCCAAATCATATTATATCTTACCATGAAACATAGAAATGAGATGCGATATCGCGTTTTAAGAATCATAAGAACACTATTGCTACGATACCTAGACATCTGCAAACGCTATTTCCTCGCAAGGAAGTGTCGCATTTACATTCATTTGAAGTGTAGACGAGGAATACATAACACTTCGCAAATTATATTATATCTTACCATGAAACATAGAAATGAGATGCGATATCGCGTTTTAAGAATCATAAGAAATCTATTGCTACGATACGCTGACATCTGCAAACGCTATTTCCTTGCAAGGAAGTGCGCATTTACAATTAGTTGATGTGTAGACGAGGAGTACATAACACTTCGCAAATCATATTATATCTTACCATGAAACATAGAAATGAGATGCGATATCGCGTTTTAAGCATCATAAGAACTCTATTGCTACGAGACGTAGACATCTGCAATCGCTATTTCCTTGCAAGGAAGTGTCGCATTTACATTCATTTGAAGTGTAGACGAGGAATACATAACACTTCGCAAATCATATTATATCTTACCATGAAACATAGAAATGAGATGCGATATCGCGTTTTAAGAAGCATTAGAACTCTATTGCTACGATACCTAGACATCTGCAAACGCAATTTCCTTGCAAGGAAGTGTCGCATTTACATTCATTTGAATCGTAGACGAGGAATGCATAACACTTCGCAATGAATATTATATCTTATCAGGAAACATAGATATGAGATGCGATATCGCGTTTTAAGAAGCATTAGAACTCTATTGCTACGATACCTAGACATCTGCAAACGCAATTTCCTTGCAAGGAAGTGTCGCATTTACATTCATTTGAATCGTAGACGAGGAATGCATAACACTTCGCAATGAATATTATATCTTATCAGGAGACATAGATATGAGATGCAATATCTCGTTTTAAGAAGCATTTGAACTCTATTGCTTCGATACGTAGACATCTGCAAACGCTATTTCCTAGCAAGGAAGTGTCGCATTTACATTCATTTGAAGTGTAGGCGAGAAATATGTGACACTTCGCAAATCATATTATATCTTACCATGAAACATAGAAATGAGAATCGATATCGCGTTTTAAGAAGCATTAGAAAGCTATTGCTACGATACGTAGACATCTGCAAATGCTATTTCCTAGCGAGGAAGTATCGCATTCACATTCATTTGAAGTGTAGACAAGGAATACATAACACTTCGCAAATCATGTTATATCTTACCATGAAACATAGAAATGAGATGCGATATCGCGTTTTAAGAAGCATTAGAACTCTATTGCTACGATACGTAGACATCTGCAGACGCTATTTCCTAGCAAGGAAGTGTCGCATTTACATTCATTTGAAGTGTAGACGAGGAATACATGATACTTCGCAAATCATATTATATCTTACCATGAAACATAGAAATGAGATGTGATATCGCGTTTTAAGAATCATAAGAACTCTATTGCTACGATACCTAGACATCTGCAAACGCCATTTCCTCGCAAGGAAGTGTCGCATTTACATTCATTTGAATCGTAGACGAGGAATGCATAACACATCGCAATGAATATTATATCTTATCAGGAAACATAGATATAGGATGCAATATCTCGTTTTAAGAAGCATTTGAACTCTATTGCTTCGAAACGTAGACATCTGCAAACGCTATTTCCTAGCAAGGAAGTGTCGCATTTACATTCATTTGAAGTGTAGACGAGGAATACATAACACTTCGCAAATCATATTATATCTTACCATGAAACATAGAAATGAGATGCGACATCGCGTTCTAAGAAGCATTAGAACACTACTGCTACGATAGGTAGACATTTGCAAACGCTACTTCCTTGCAAGGAAGTGTCGCATTTACATTCATTTGAAGTGTAGACAAGGAATACATAACACTTCGCGAATCATGTTATATCTTACCATGAAATATAGAAATGAGATGCGATATCGCGTTTTAAGAATCATATGAACTCTGTTGCTACGATAGCTAGACATCTGCAAACGCTATTTCCTAGCGAGGAAGTATCGCATTCACATTCATTTGAAGTGTAGACAAGGAATACATAACACTTCGCGAATCATGTTATATCTTACCATGAAATATAGAAATGAGATGCGATATCGCGTTTTAAGAATCATATGAACTCTATTGCTACGATACGTAGACATCTGCAAACGCTATTTCCCTGCAAGGAAGTGTCGCATTTACATTCATTTGAATCGTAGACGAGGAATGCATAACACATCGTAATGAATATTATATCTTATCAGGAAACATAGATATGAAAAGCGATATCGCGTTTTAAGAAGCATTAGAACTCTATTGCTACGATACCTAGACATCTGCAGACGCTATTTCCTAGCAAGGAAGTGTCGCATTTACATTCATTTGAAGTGTAGACGAGGAATACATGATACTTCGCAAATCATATTATATCTTACCATGAAACATAGAAATGAGATGCGATATCGCGTTTTAAGAATCATAAGAACTCTATTGCTACGATACGTAGACATCTGCAAACGCTATTTCCCTGCAAGGAAGTGTCGCATTTACATTCATTTGAATCGTAGACGAGGAATGCATAACACTTCGCAATGAATATTATATCTTATCAGGAAACATAGATATGAGATGCAATATGTCGTTTTAAGAAGCATTTGAACTCTATTGCTACGATACGTAGACTTCTGCAATCGCTATTTCCTTGCAAGGAAGTGTCGCATTTACATTCATTTGAAGTGTAGACGAGGAATACATAACACTTCGCAAATCATATTATATCTTACCATGAAACATAGAAATGAGATGCGATATCGCGTTTTAAGCATCATAAGAACTCTATTGCTACGAGACGTAGACATCTGCAATCGCTATTTCCTTGCAAGGAAGTGTCGCATTTACATTCATTTGAAGTGTAGACGAGGAATACATAACACTTCGCAAATCATGTTATTTCTTACCATGAAACATAGAAATGAGATGCGATATCGCGTTTTAAGAATCATATGAACTCTATTGCTACGATACCTAGACATCTACAGACGCTATTTCCTAGCATGGAAGTGTCGCATTAACATTCATTTGAAGTGTAGACGAGGAATACATGATACTTCCCAAATCATATTATATCTTACCATGAAACATAGAAATGAGATGCGATATCGCGTTTTAAGAATCATAAGAACTCTATTGCTACGATACCTAGACATCTGCAAACGCTATATCCTCGCAAGGAAGTGTCGCATTTACATTCATTTGAAGTGTAGACGAGGAATACATAACACTTCGCAAATTATATTATATCTTACCATGAAACATAGAAATGAGATGCGATATCGCGTTTTAAGAATCATAAGAAATCTATTGCTACGATACGCTGACATCTGCAAACGCTATTTCCTTGCAAGGAAGTGCGCATTTACAATTAGTTGATGTGTAGACGAGGAGTACATAACACTTCGCAAATCATATTATATCTTACCATGAAACATAGAAATGAGATGCGATATCGCGTTTTAAGCATCATAAGAACTCTATTGCTACGAGACGTAGACATCTGCAATCGCTATTTCCTTGCAAGGAAGTGTCGCATTTACATTCATTTGAAGTGTAGACGAGGAATACATAACACTTCGCAAATCATATTATATCTTACCATGAAACATAGAAATGAGATGCGATATCGCGTTTTAAGAAGCATTAGAACTCTATTGCTACGATACCTAGACATCTGCAAACGCAATTTCCTTGCAAGGAAGTGTCGCATTTACATTCATTTGAATCGTAGACGAGGAATGCATAACACTTCGCAATGAATATTATATCTTATCAGGAGACATAGATATGAGATGCAATATCTCGTTTTAAGAAGCATTTGAACTCTATTGCTTCGATACGTAGACATCTGCAAACGCTATTTCCTAGCAAGGAAGTGTCGCATTTACATTCATTTGAAGTGTAGGCGAGAAATATGTGACACTTCGCAAATCATATTATATCTTACCATGAAACATAGAAATGAGAATCGATATCGCGTTTTAAGAAGCATTAGAAAGCTATTGCTACGATACGTAGACATCTGCAAATGCTATTTCCTAGCGAGGAAGTATCGCATTCACATTCATTTGAAGTGTAGACAAGGAATACATAACACTTCGCAAATCATGTTATATCTTACCATGAAACATAGAAATGAGATGCGATATCGCGTTTTAAGAAGCATTAGAACTCTATTGCTACGATACCTAGATATCTGCAGACGCTATTTCCTAGCAAGGAAGTGTCGCATTTACATTCATTTGAAGTGTAGACGAGGAATACATGATACTTCGCAAATCATATTATATCTTACCATGAAACATAGAAATGAGATGCGATATCGCGTTTTAAGCATCATAAGAACTCTATTGCTACGATACGTAGACATCTGCAATCGCTATTTCCTTGCAAGGAAGTGTCGCAATTACATTCATTTGAAGTGTAGACGAGGAATACATAATACTTCGCAAATCATATTATATCTTACCATGAAACATAGAATTGAGAGGCGATATCGCGTTTTAAGAAGCAGTAGAACTCTATTGCTACGATACGTAGACATCTGCAAACGCTATTTCCTTGCAAGGAAGTGTCGCATTTACATTCATTTGAATCGTAGACAAGGAATACATAACACTTCGCAAATCATGTTATTTCTTACCATGAAACATAGAAATGAGATGCGATATCGCGTTTTAAGAATCATATGAACTCTATTGCTACGAGACGTAGACATCTGCAATCGCTATTTCCTTGCAAGGAAGTGTCGCATTTACATTCATTTGAAGTGTAGACGAGGAATACATAACACTTCGCAAAACATATTATATCTTACCATGAAACATAGAATTGAGATGCGATATCGCGTTTTAAGAAGCATTAGAACTCTATTGCTACGATACGTAGACATCTGCAGACGCTATTTCCTAGCAAGGAAGTGTCGCATTTACATTCATTTGAAGTGTAGACAAGGAATACATAACACTTCGCAAATCATGTTATATCTTACCATGAAACATAGAAATGAGATGCGATATCGAGTTTTAAGAATCATATGAACTCTATTGCTACGAGACGTAGACATCTGCAATCGCTATTTCCTTGCAAGGAAGTGTCGCATTTACATTCATTTGAAGTGTAGACGAGGAATACATGACACTTCGCAAATCATATTACATCTTACCATGAAACATAGAAATGAGATGCGATATCGCGTTTTAGGAAGCATTAGAACTCTATTGCTACGATACCTAGACATCTGCAGACGCTATTTCCTAGCAAGGAAGTGTCGCATTTACATTCATTTGAAGTGTAGACGAGGAATACATGATACTTCGCAAATCATATTATGTCTTACCATGAAACATAGAAATGAGATGCGATATCGCGTTTTAAGCATCATAAGAACACTATTGCTACGATACGTAGACATCTGCAAACGCTATTTCCTTGCAAGGAAGTGTCGCATTTACATTCATTTGAATCGCAGACAAGGAATGCGTAACACTTCGCAATGAATATTATATCTTATCAGGAAACATAGATATGAGATGCAATATCTCGTTTTAAGAAGCATTTGAACTCTATTGCTTCGATACGTAGATATCTGCAAACGCTATTTCCTAGCAAGGAAGTGTCGCATTTACATTCATTTGAAGTGTAGGCGAGGAATACGTGACACTTCGCAAATCATATTATATCTTACCATGAAACATAGAAATGAGATGCGATATCGCGTTTTAAGAAGCATTAGAACTCTATTGCTACGATACGTAGACATCTGCAGACGCTATTTCCTAGCAAGGAAGTGTCGCATTTACATTCATTTGAAGTGTAGACGAGGAATACATGATACTTCGCAAATCATATTATATCTTACCATGAAACATAGAAATGAGATGCGATATCGCGTTTTAAGAAGCATTAGAACTCTATTGCTACGATACGTAGACATCTGCAGACGCTATTTCCTAGCAAGGAAGTGTCGCATTTACATTCATTTGAAGTGTAGACGAGGAATACATGATACTTCGCAAATCATATTATATCTTACCATGAAACATAGAAATGAGATGCGATATCGCGTTTTAAGAATCATAAGAACTCTATTGCTACGATACCTAGACATCTGCAAACGCCATTTCCTCGCAAGGAAGTGTCGCATTTACATTCATTTGAATCGTAGACGAGGAATGCATAACACATCGCAATGAATATTATATCTTATCAGGAAACATAGATATGAGATGCAATATCTCGTTTTAAGAAGCATTTGAACTCTATTGCTTCGAAACGTAGACATCTGCAAACGCTATTTCCTAGCTAGGAAGTGTCGCATTTACATTCATTTGAAGTGTAGACGAGGAATACATAACACTTCGCAAATCATATTATATCTTACCATGAAACATAGAAATGAGATGCGACATCGCGTTCTAAGAAGCATTAGAACACTACTGCTACGATAGGTAGACATTTGCAAACGCTATTTCCTTGCAAGGAAGTGTCGCATTTACATTCATTTGAAGTGTAGACAAGGAATACATAACACTTCGCGAATCATGTTATATCTTACCATGAAATATAGAAATGAGATGCGATATCGCGTTTTAAGAATCATATGAACTCTGTTGCTACGATAGCTAGACATCTGCAAACGCTATTTCCTAGCGAGGAAGTATCGCATTCACATTCATTTGAAGTGTAGACAAGGAATACATAACACTTCGCGAATCATGTTATATCTTACCATGAAATATAGAAATGAGATGCGATATCGCGTTTTAAGAATCATATGAACTCTATTGCTACGATACGTAGACATCTGCAAACGCTATTTCCCTGCAAGGAAGTGTCGCATTTACATTCATTTGAATCGTAGACGAGGAATGCATAACACTTCGCAATGAATATTATATCTTATCAGGAAACATAGATATGAAAAGCGATATCGCGTTTTAAGAAGCATTAGAACTCTATTGCTACGATACCTAGACATCTGCAGACGCTATTTCCTAGCAAGGAAGTGTCGCATTTACATTCATTTGAAGTGTAGACGAGGAATACATGATACTTCGCAAATCATATTATATCTTACCATGAAACATAGAAATGAGATGCGATATCGCGTTTTAAGAATCATAAGAACTCTATTGCCACGATACGTAGACATCTGCAAACGCTATTTCCCTGCAAGGAAGTGTCGCATTTACATTCATTTGAATCGTAGACGAGGAATGCATAACACTTCGCAATGAATATTATATCTTATCAGGAAACATAGATATGAGATGCAATATCTCGTTTTAAGAAGCATTTGAACTCTATTGCTACGATACGTAGACTTCTGCAATCGCTATTTCCTAGCAAGGAAGTGTCGCATTTACATTCATTTGAATCGTAGACGAGGAATGCATAACACTTCGCAATGAATATTATATCTTATCAGGAAACATAGATATGAGATGCAATATCTCGTTTTAAGAAGCATTTGAACTCTATTGCTACGATACGTAGACTTCTGCAATCGCTATTTCCCAGCAAGGAAGTGTCGCATTTACATTCATTTGAATCGTAGGCGAGGAATGCATAACACTTCGCAAATCATATTATATCTTATCATGAAACATAGAAATGAGATGCGATATCGCGTTTTAAGAAGCATTAGAACTCTATTGCTACGATACCTAGACATCAGCAAACGCTATTTCCTTGCAAGGAAGTGTCGCATTTACATTCATTTGAATCGTAGACGGGGAATGCAAACCACATCGTAATGAATATTATATCTTATCAGGAAACATAGATATGAGATGCAATATCTCGTTTTAAGAAGCATTTGAACTCTATTGCTTCGATACGTAGACATCTGCAAACGCTATTTCCTAGCAAGGAAGTGTCGCATTTACATTCATTTGAAGTGTAGGCGAGGAATACGTGACACTTCGCAAATCATATTATATCTTACCATGAAACATAGAAATGAGAATCGATATCGCGTTTTAAGAAGCATTAGAAAGCTATTGCTACGATACGTAGACATCTGCAAATGCTATTTCCTAGCGAGGAAGTATCACATTCACATTCATTTGAAGTGTAGACAAGGAATACATAACACTTCGCAAATCATGTTATATCTTACCATGAAACATAGAAATGAGATGCGATATCGAGTTTTAAGAATCATATGAACTCTATTGCTACGAGACGTAGACATCTGCAATCGCTATTTCCTTGCAAGGAAGTGTCGCATTTACATTCATTTGAAGTGTAGACGAGGAATACATGACACTTCGCAAATCATATTACATCTTACCATGAAACATAGAAATGAGATGCGATATCGCGTTTTAAGAAGCATTAGAACTCTATTGCTACGATACCTAGACATCTGCAGACGCTATTTCCTAGCAAGGAAGTATCGCATTTACAATCATTTGTAGTGTAGACGAGGAATACATGACACTTCGCAAATCATATTATATCTTACCATGAAACATAGAAATGAGGTGCGATATCGCGTTTTATGAAGCATTAGAACACTATTGCTACGAGACGTAGACATCTGCAATCGCTATTTCCTTGCAAGGAAGTGTCGCATTTACATTCATTTGAAGTGTAGACGAGGAATACATAACACTTCGCAAATCATATTATATCTTACCATGAAACATAGAAATGAGATGCGATATCGCGTTTTAGGAAGCATTAGAACTCTATTGCTAAGATACCTAGACATCTGCAGACGCTATTTCCTAGCAAGGAAGTGTCGCATTTACATTCATTTGAAGTGTAGACGAGGAATACATGATACTTCGCAAATCATATTATGTCTTACCATGAAACATAGAAATGAGATGCGATTCGCGTTTTAAGCATCATAAGAACACTATTGCTACGATACGTAGACTTCTGCAAACGCTATTTCCTTGCAAGGAAGTGTCGCATTTACATTCATTTGAATCGCAGACAAGGAATGCGTAACACTTCGCAATGAATATTATATCTTATCAGGAGACATAGATATGAGATGCAATATCTCGTTTTAAGAAGCATTTGAACTCTATTGCTTCGATACGTAGACATCTGCAAACGCTATTTCCTAGCAAGGAAGTGTCGCATTTACATTCATTTGAAGTGTAGGCGAGAAATACGTGACACTTCGCAAATCATATTATATCTTACCATGAAACATAGAAATGAGAATCGATATCGCGTTCTAAGAAGCATTAGAAAGCTATTGCTACGATACGTAGACATCTGCAAATGCTATTTCCTAGCGAGGAAGTATCGCATTCACATTCATTTGAAGTGTAGACAAGGAATACATAACACTTCGCAAATCATGTTATATCTTACCATGAAACATAGAAATGAGATGCGATATCGCGTTTTAAGAATCATATGAACTCTATTGCTACGAGACGTAGACATCTGCAATCGCTATTTCCTTGCAAGGAAGTGTCGCATTTACATTCATTTGAAGTGTAGACGAGGAATACATGACACTTCGCAAATCATATTACATCTTACCATGAAACATAGAAATGAGATGCGATATCGCGTTTTAAGAAGCATTAGAACTCTATTGCTACGATACCTAGACATCTGCAGACGCTATTTCCTAGCAAGGAAGTATCGCATTTACAATCATTTGTAGTGTAGACGAGGAATACATGACACTTCGCAAATCATATTATATCTTACCATGAAACATAGAAATGAGATGCGATATCGCGCTTTATGAAGCATTAGAACACTATTGCTACGAGACGTAGACATCTGCAATCGCTATTTCCTTGCAAGGAAGTGTCGCATTTACATTCATTTGAAGTGTAGACGACGAATACATAACACTTCGCAAATCATATTATATCTTACCATGAAACATAGAAATGAGATGCGATATCGCGTTTTAAGAAGCATTAGAACTCTATTGCTACGATACCTAGACATCTGCAGACGCTATTTCCTAGCAAGGAAGTGTCGCATTTACATTCATTTGAAGTGTAGACGAGGAATACATGATACTTCGCAAATCATATTATGTCTTACCATGAAACATAGAAATGAGATGCGATATCGCGTTTTAAGAAGCATTAGAACTCTATTGCTTCGATACGTAGACATCTGCAAACGCTATTTCCTTGCAAGGAAGTGTCGCATTTACACTCATTTGAATCGTAGACAAGGAATGCATAACACTTCGCAATGAATATTATATCTTATCAGGGAACATAGATATGAGATGCAATATCTCGTTTTAAGAAGCATTTGAACTCTATTGCTTCGATACGTAGACAGCTGCAAACGCTATTTCCTAGCAAGGAAGTGTCGCATTTACATTCATTTGAAGTGTAGGCGAGGAATACGTGACACTTCGCAAATCATATTATATCTTACCATGAAACATAGAAATGAGATGCGATATCGCGTTTTGAGAAGCATTAGAACTCTATTGCTTCGATACGTAGACATCTGCAAACGC
Source organism: Xylocopa sonorina (assembly GCF_050948175.1). Taxonomy (NCBI): domain Eukaryota; kingdom Metazoa; phylum Arthropoda; class Insecta; order Hymenoptera; family Apidae; genus Xylocopa; species Xylocopa sonorina. The sequence goes on along the minus strand of NW_027490225.1, from coordinate 676,187 downwards.
TATTTCCTTGCAAGGAAGTGTCGCATTTACATTCATTTGAAGTGTAGACGAGGAATACATGATACTTCGCAAATCATATTATATCTTACCATGAAACATAGAAATGAGATGCGATATCGCGTTTTAAGAAGCATTAGAACTCTATTGCTTCGATACGTAGACATCTGCAAACGCTATTTCCTAGCAAGGAAGTGTCGCATTTACATTCATTTGAAGTGTAGACAAGGAATACATAACACTTCGCAAATCATGTTATATCTTACCATGAAACATAGAAATGAGATGCGATATCGCGTTTTAAGAATCATATGAACTCTATTGCTACGAGAGGTAGACATCTGCAATCGCTATTTCCTTGCAAGGAAGTGTCGCATTTACATTCATTTGAAGTGTAGACGAGGAATACACAATACTTCGCAAATCATGTTACATCTTACCATGAAACATAGAAATGAGATGCGATATCGCGTTTTAAGAAGCATTAGAACTCTATTGCTACGATACCTAGACATCAGCAAACGCTATTTCCTTGCAAGGAAGTGTCGCATTTACATTCATTTGAATCGTAGACGAGGAATGCATAACACTTCGCAATGAATATTATATATTATCAGGAAACATAGATATGAAATGCAATATCTCGTTTTAAGAAGCATTTGAACTCTATTGCTTCGATACGTAGACATCTGCAAACGCTATTTCCTAGCAAGGAAGTGTCGCATTTACATTCATTTGAAGTGTAGGCGAGGAATACGTGACACTTCGCAAATCATATTATATCTTACCATGAAACATAGAAATGAGAATCGATATCGCGTTTTAAGAAGCATTAGAAAGCTATTGCTACGATACGTAGACATCTGCAAATGCTATTTCCTAGCGAGGAAGTATCGCATTCACATTCATTTGAAGTGTAGACAAGGAATACATAACACTTCGCAAATCATGTTATATCTTACCATGAAACATAGAAATGAGATGCGATATCGACTTTTAAGAATCATATGAAGTCTATTGCTACGAGACGTAGACATCTGCAATCGCTATTTCCTTGCAAGGAAGTGTCACATTTACATTCATTTGAAGTGTAGACGAGCAATACATGACACTTCGCAAATCATATTACATCTTACCATGAAACATATAAATGAGATGCGGTATCGCGTTTTAAGAAGCATTAGAACTCTATCGCTGCGATACCTAGACATCTGCAGACGCTATTTCCTAGCAAGGAAGTATCGCATTTACAATCATTTGTAGTGTAGACGAGGAATACATGACACTTCGCAAATCATATTATATCTTACCATGAAACATAGAAATGAGATGCGATATCGCGTTTTATGAAGCATTAGAACACTATTGCTACGAGACGTAGACATCTGCAATCGCTATTTCCTTGCAAGGAAGTGTCGCATTTACATTCATTTGAAGTGTAGACGACGAATACATAACACTTCGCAAATCATATTATATCTTACCATGAAACATAGAAATGAGATGCGATATCGCGTTTTAAGAAGCATTAGAACTCTATTGCTACGATACCTAGACATCTGCAGACGCTATTTCCTAGCAAGGAAGTGTCGCATTTACATTCATTTGAAGTGTAGACGAGGAATACATGATACTTCGCAAATCATATTATATCTTACCATGAAACATAGAAATGAGATGCGATATCGCGTTTTAAGCATCATAAGAACTCTATTGCTACGATACGTAGACATCTGCAAACGCTATTTCCTTGCAAGGAAGTGTCGCATTTACATTCATTTGAATCGTAGACAAGGAATGCGTAACACTTCGCAATGAATATTATATCTTATCAGGAAACATAGATATGAGATGCAATATCTTGTTTTAAGAAGCATTTGAACTCTATTGCTTCGATACGTAGACATCTGCAAACGCTATTTCCTAGCAAGGAAGTGTCGCATTTACATTCATTTGAAGTGTAGACAAGGAATACATAACACTTCGCAAATCATGTTATATCTTACCATGTAACATAGAAATGAGATGCGATATCGCGTTTTAAGAATCATATGAACTCTATTGCTACGAGAGGTAGACATCTGCAATCGCTATTTCCTTGCAAGGAAGTGTCGCATTTACATTCATTTGAAGTGTAGACGAGGAATACATGACACTTCGCAAATCATATTATATCTTACCATGAAACATAGAAATGAGATTCGACATCGCGTTTTAAGAAGCATTAGAAAGCTATTGCTACAATACGTAGACATCTGCAAACGCTATTTCCTAGCGAGGAAGTATCGCATTCACATTCATTTGAAGTGTAGACAAGGAATACATAACACTTCGCAAATCATGTTATATCTTACCATGAAACATAGAAATGAGATGCGATATCGCGTTTTAAGAATCATATGAACTCTATTGCTACGAGACGTAGACATCTGCAATCGCTATTTCCTTGCAAGGAAGTGTCGCATTTACATTCATTTGAAGTGTAGACGAGGAATACATAACACTTCGCAAATCATATTATATCTTATCATGAAACATAGAAATGAGATGCGTTATCGCGTTTTAAGAAGCATTAGAACTCTATTGCTACGATACCTAGACATCAGCAAACGCTATTTCCTTGCAAGGAAGTGTCGCATTTACATTCATTTGAATCGTAGACGAGGAATGCATAACACTTCGCAATGAATATTATATATTATCAGGAAACATAGATATGAGATGCAATATCTCGTTTTAAGAAGCATTTGAACTCTATTGCTTCGATACGTAGACATCTGCAAACGCTATTTCCTAGCAAGGAAGTGTCGCATTTACATTCATTTGAAGTGTAGGCGAGGAATACGTGACACTTCGCAAATCATATTATATCTTACCATGAAACATAGAAATGAGAATCGATATCGCGTTTTAAGAAGCATTAGAAAGCTATTGCTACGATACGTAGACATCTGCAAATGCTATTTCCTAGCGAGGAAGTATCGCATTCACATTCATTTGAGGTGTAGACAAGGAATACATAACACTTCGCAAATCATGTTATATCTTACCATGAAACATAGAAATGAGATGCGATATCGCGTTTTAAGAATCATTAGAAATATATTGCTACGATACGTAGACATCTGCAAACGCCATTTCCAAGCGAGGAAGTGTCGCATTCACATTCATTTGAAGTGTAGACGACGAATACGCAATACTTCGCAAATCATATTATATCTTACCATGAAACATAGAAATGGGATGCGATATCGCGTTTTAAGAATCATATGAACTCTATTGCTTCGATACGTAGACATCTGCACACGCTATTTCCTAGCGAGGAAGTGTCGCATTTACATTCATTTGAAGTGTAGACGAGGAATACATAACACTTCGCAAATCATATTATATCTTACCATGAAACATAGAAATGCGATTCGATATCGCGTTTTAAGAATCATCAGAACTCTATTGCTACGATACGTAGACATCTGCAAACGCTATTTCCTTGCAAGGAAGTGTCGCATTTACATTCATTTGAATGGTAGACGAGGAATGCATAACACTTCGCAATGAATATTATATCTTATCAGGAAACATAGATATGAGATGCAATATCTCGTTTTGAGAAGCATTTGAACTCTATTGCTTCGATACGTAGACATCTGCAAACGCTATTTCCTAGCGAGGAGGTATCGCATTCACATTCATTTGAAGTGCAGACAAGGAATACATAACACTTCGCAAATCATGTTATATCTTACCCTGAAACATAGAAATGAGATGCGATATCGCGTTTTAAGAATCATATGAACTCTATTGCTTCGATACGTAGACATCTGCAAACGCTATTTCCTAGCGAGGAAGTGTCGCATTTACATTCATTTGAAGTGTAGACGAGGAATACATAACACTTCGCAAATCATATTATATCTTACCATGAAACATAGAAATGAGATTCGATATCGCGTTTTAAGAAGCATTAGAAAGCTATTGCTACGATACGTAGACATCTGCAAACGCTATTTCCTAGCGAGGAAGTATCGCATTCACATTCATTTGAAGTGTAGACGAGGAATACATGATACTTCGCAAATCATGTTATATCTTACCATGAAACATAGAAATGCGATGCGATATCGCGTTTTAAGAATCATATGAACTCTATTGCTACGATACGTAGATATCTGCAATCGCTATTTCCTTGCAAGGAAGTGTCGCATTTACATTCATTTGAAGTGTAGACGAGGAATACATAACACTTCGCAAATCATATTATATCTTACCATGAAACATAGAAATGAGATGCGATATCGCGTTTTAAGAAGCATTGGAACTCTATTGCTATGGTACGTAGACATCTGCAAACGCTATTTCCTAGCGAGGAAGTGTCGCATTCACATTCATTTCAAGTGTAGACGAGGAATACATGACATTTCGCAAGTCATGTTATATCTTACCATGAAACCTAGAAATGAGATGCGATTTCGCGTTTTAAGAATCATATGAACTCTATTGCTACGATACCTAGACATCTGCAATCGCTATTTCCTCGCAAGGAAGTGTCGCATTTACTTTCATTTGAAGTGTAGACGAGGAATACATAACACTTCGCAAATCATGTTATATCTTACCATGAAACATAGAAATGAGATGCGATATCGCGTTTTAAGAATCATATGAACTCTATTGCTACGATACGTACATATCTGCAATCGCTATTTCCTTGCAAGGAAGTGTCGCATTTACATTCATTTGAAGTGTAGACGAGGAATACATAACACTTCGCAAATCATATTATATCTTACCATGAAACATAGAAATGAGATTCGACATCGCGTTTTAAGAAGCATTAGAAAGCTATTGCTACAATACGTAGACATCTGCAAACGCTATTTCCTAGCGAGGAAGTGTCGCATTCACATTCATTTGAAGTGTAGACAAGGAATACATAACACTTCGCAAATCATGTTATATCTTACCATGAAACATAGAAATGAGATGCGATATCGCGTTTTAAGAATCATATGAACTCTATTGCTACGAGACGTAGACATCTGCAATCGCTATTTCCTTGCAAGGAAGTGTCGCATTTACATTCATTTGAAGTGTAGACGAGGAATACATAACACTTCGCAAATCATATTATATCTTATCATGAAACATAGAAATGAGATGCGTTATCGCGTTTTAAGAAGCATTAGAACTCTATTGCTACGATACCTAGACATCAGCAAACGCTATTTCCTTGCAAGGAAGTGTCGCATTTACATTCATTTGAATCGTAGACGAGGAATGCATAACACTTCGCAATGAATATTATATATTATCAGGAAACATAGATATGAGATGCAATATCTCGTTTTATGAAGCATTTGAACACTATTGCTTCGATACGTAGACATCTGCAAACGCTATTTCCTAGCAAGGAAGTGTCGCATTTACATTCATTTGAAGTGTAGGCGAGGAATACGTGACACTTCGCAAATCATATTATATCTTACCATGAAACATAGAAATGAGAATCGATATCGCGTTTTAAGAAGCATTAGAAAGCTATTGCTACGATACGTAGACATCTGCAAATGCTATTTCCTAGCGAGGAAGTATCGCATTCACATTCATTTGAAGTGTAGACAGGGAATACATAACACTTCGCAAATCATGTTATATCTTACCATGAAACATAGAAATGAGATGCGATATCGAGTTTTAAGAATCATATGAACTCTATTGCTACGAGACGTAGACATCTGCAATCGCTATTTCCTTGCAAGGAAGTGTCGCATTTACATTCATTTGAAGTGTAGACGAGGAATACATGACACTTCGCAAATCATATTACATCTTACCATGAAACATAGAAATGAGATGCGATATCGCGTTTTAAGAATCATATGAACTCTATTGCTTCGATACGTAGACATCTGCAAACGCTATTTCCTAGCGAGGAAGTGTCGCATTTACATTCATTTGAAGTGTAGACGAGGAATACATAACACTTCGCAAATCAAATTATATCTTACCATGAAACATAGAAATGAGATTCGATATCGCGTTTTAAGAATCATCAGAACTCTATTGCTACGATACGTAGACATCTGCAAACGCTATTTCCTTGCAAGGAAGTGTCGCATTTACATTCATTTGAATGGTAGACGAGGAATGCATAACACTTCGCAATGAATATTATATCTTATCAGGAAACATAGATATGAGATGCAATATCTCGTTTTGAGAAGCATTTGAACTCTATTGCTTCGATACGTAGACATCTGCAAACGCTATTTCCTAGCGAGGAGGTATCGCATTCACATTCATTTGAAGTGTAGACAAGGAATACATAACACTTCGCAAATCATGTTATATCTTACCCTGAAACATAGAAATGAGATGCGATATCGCGTTTTAAGAATCATATGAACTCTATTGCTTCGATACGTAGACATCTGCAAACGCTATTTCCTAGCGAGGAAGTGTCGCATTTACATTCATTTGAAGTGTAGACGAGGAATACATAACACTTCGCAAATCATATTATATCTTACCATGAAACATAGAAATGAGATTCGATATCGCGTTTTAAGAAGCATTAGAAAGCTATTGCTACGATACGTAGACATCTGCAAACGCTATTTCCTAGCGAGGAAGTATCGCATTCGCATTCATTTGAAGTGTAGACGAGGAATACATGATACTTCGCAAATCATGTTATATCTTACCATGAAACATAGAAATGCGATGCGATATCGCGTTTTAAGAATCATATGAACTCTATTGCTACGATACGTAGATATCTGCAATCGCTATTTCCTTGCAAGGAAGTGTCGCATTTACATTCATTTGAAGTGTAGACGAGGAATACATAACACTTCGCAAATCATATTATATCTTACCATGAAACATAGAAATGAGATGCGATATCGCGTTTTAAGAAGCATTGGAACTCTATTGCTATGGTACGTAGACATCTGCAAACGCTATTTCCTAGCGAGGAAGTGTCGCATTCACATTCATTTCAAGTGTAGACGAGGAATACATGACATTTCGCAAGTCATGTTATATCTTACCATGAAACCTAGAAATGAGATGCGATATCGCGTTTTAAGAATCATATGAACTCTATTGCTACGATACCTAGACATCTGCAATCGCTATTTCCTTGCAAGGAAGTGTCGCATTTACTTTCATTTGAAGTGTAGACGAGGAATACATAACACTTCGCTAATCATGTTATATCTTACCATGAAACATAGAAATGAGATGCGATATCGCGTTTTAAGAATCATATGAACTCTATTGCTACGATACGTACATATCTGCAATCGCTATTTCCTTGCAAGGAAGTGTCGCATTTACATTCATTTGAAGTGTAGACGAGGAATACATAACACTTCGCAAATCATATTATATCTTACCATGAAACATAGAAATGAGAATCGAAATCGCGATTTAAGAAGCATTAGAAAGCTATTGCTACGATACGTAGACATCTGCAAACGCTACTTCCTAGCGAGGAAGTATCGCATTCACATTCATTTGAAGTGTAGACAAGGAATACATAACACTTCGCAAATCATGTTATATCTTACCATGAAACATAGAAATGAGATGCGATATCGCGTTTTAAGAATCATATGAACTCTATTGCTACGAGACGTAGACATCTGCAATCGCTATTTCCTTGCAAGGAAGTGTCGCATTTACATTCATTTGAATCGTAGACGAGGAATGCATAACACTTCGCACTGAATATTATATCTTATCAGGAAACATAGATATGAGATGCAATATCTCGTTTTAAGAAGCATTTGAAATCTATTGCTTCGATACGTAGACATCTGCAAACGCTATTTCCTAGCAAGGAAGTGTCGCGTTTACATTCACTTGAAGTGTAGGCGAGGAATACGTGACACTTCGCAAATCATATAATATCTTACCATGAAACATAGAAATGAGATGCGATATCGCGTTTTAAGAAGCATTAGAACTCTATTGCTACGAGACGTAGACATCTGCAATCGCTATTTCCTTGCAAGGAAGTGTCGCACTTACATTCATTTGAATCGTAGACGAGGAATACATAACACTTCGCAAATCATATTACATCTTACCATGAAACATAGAAATGAGATGCGATATCGCGTTTTAAGAAGCATTAGAACTCTATTGCTACGATACCTAGACATATGCAGACGCTATTTCCTAGCAAGGAAGTGTCGCATTTACATTCATTTGAAGTGTAGACGAGGAATACATGATACTTCGCAAATCATATTATATCTAACCATGAAACATAGAAATGAGATGCGATATCGCGTTTTAAGAAGCATTAGAAAGCTATTGCTACGATACGTAGACATCTGCAAACGCTATTTCCTAGCGAGGAAGTATCGCATTCACATTCATTTGAAGTGTAGACGAGGAATACATGATACTTCGCAAATCATGTTATATCTTACCATGAAACATAGAAATGCGATGCGATATCGCGTTTTAAGAATCATATGAACTCTATTGCTACGATACGTAGATATCTGCAATCGCTATTTCCTTGCAAGGAAGTGTCGCATTCACATTCATTTCAAGTGTAGACGAGGAATACATGACACTTCGCAAGTCATGTTATATCTTACCATGAAACCTAGAAATGAGATGCGATATCGCGTTTTAAGAATCATATGAACTCTATTGCTACGATACCTAGACATCTGCAATCGCTATTTCCTTGCAAGGAAGTGTCGCATTTACTTTCATTTGAAGTGTAGACGAGGAATAAGTGACACTTCGCAAATCATATTATATCTTACTATGAAACATAGAAATGAGATGCGATATCGCGTTTTAAGAGGCATTAGAACTCTATTGCTACGATACGTAGACATCTGCAAACGCTATTTCCTTGCAAGGAAGTGTCGCATTTACATTCATTTGAATGGTAGACGAGGAATGCATAACACTTCGCAATGAATATTATATCTTATCAGGAAACATAGATATGAGATGCAATATCTCGTTTTGAGAAGCATTTGAACTCTATTGCTTCGATACGTAGACATCTGCAAACGCTATTTCCTAGAGAGGAGGTATCGCATTCACATTCATTTGAAGTGTAGACGAGGAATACATGACACTTCGCAAGTCATGTTATATCTTACCATGAAACCTAGAAATGAGATGCGATATCGCGTTTTAAGAATCATATGAACTCTATTGCTACGATACGTAGACATCTGCAATCGCTATTTCCTTGCAAGGAAGTGTCGCATTTACATTCATTTGAAGTGTAGACGAGGAATACATGATACTTCGCAATCATATTATATCTTACCATGAAACATGGAAATGAGGTACGATATCGCGTTTTAAGAAGCATTAGAACACTATTGCTACGATACGTAGACATCTGCAAACGCCATTTCCTTGCAAGGTAGTGTCGCATTTACATTCATTTGAAGTGTAGACGTGGAATACATGACACTTCGCAAATCATACTATATCTTACCATGAAACATTGAAATGAGATGCGAAATCGCGTTTTAAGAAGCATTAGAAATATATTGCTACGATACGTAGACATCTGCAAACGCCATTTCCAAGCGAGGAAGTGTCGCATTCACATTCATTTGAAGTGCAGACGAGGAATACACAATACTTCGCAAATCATATTATATCTTACCATGAAACATGGAAATGAGGTACGATATCGCGTTTTAAGAAGCATTAGAACACAATTGCTACGATACGTAGACATCTGCAAACGCTATTTCCTTGCAAGGTAGTGTCGCATTTACATTCATTTGAAGTGTAGACGTGGAATACATGACACTTCGCAAATCATATTATATCTTACCATGAAACATTGAAATGAGATGCGATATCGCGTTTTAAGAAGCATTAGAAATATATTGCTACGATACGTAGACATCTGCAAACGCCATTTCCAAGCGAGGAAGTGTCGCATTCACAATCATTTGAAGTGCAGACGAGGAATACACAATACTTCGCAAATCATATTATATCTTACCATGAAACATAGAAATGAGATGCAATATCTCTTTTTGAGAAGCATTTGAACTCTATTGCTACGATACGTAGACATCTGCAAACGCTATTTCCTTGCAAGGAAGTGTCGCATTTACATTCATTTGAATGGTAGACGAGGAATGCATAACACTTCGCAATGAATATTATATCTTAACAGGAAACATAGATATGAGATGCAATATCTCGTTTTGAGAAGCATTTGAACTCTATTGCTTCGATACGTAGACATCTGCAAATGCTATTTCCTAGCGAGGAGGTATCGCATTCACATTCATTTGAAGTGTAGACAAGGAATACATAACACTTCGCAAATCATGTTATATCTTACCATGAAACATAGAAATGAGATGCGATATCGCGTTTTAAGAATCATATGAACTCTATTGCTTCGATACGTAGACATCTGCAAACGCTAACTTCCTAGCGAGGAAGTGTCGCATTTACATTCATTTGAAGTGTAGACGAGGAATACATAACACATCGCAAATCATATTATATCTTACCTTGAAACATAGAAATGAGATGCGATATCGCGCTTTAAGAAGCATTAGAACTCTATTGCTACGGTACGTAGACATCTGCAAACGCTATTTCCTAGCGAGGAAGTGTCGCATTTACATTCATTTGAAGTGTAGACGAGGAATACATAACACTTCGCAATTCATATTATATCTTACCTTGAAACATAGAAATGAGATGCGATATCGCGTTTTAAGATGCATTAGAACTCTATTGCTACGAAACCTGGACATCTGCAGTCGCTTATTTCCTAGCAAGGAAGTGTCGCATTTACATTCATTTGAAGTGTAGACGAGGAATACATGATACTTCGCAAATCATATTATATCTTACCATGAAACATGGAAATGAGGTACGATATCGCGTTTTAAGAAGCATTAGAACACAATTGCTACGATACGTAGACATCTGCAAACGCTATTTCCTTGCAAGGTAGTGTCGCATTTACATTCATTTGAAGTGTAGACGTGGAATACATGACACTTCGCAAATCATATTATATCTTACCATGAAACATTGAAATGAGATACGATATCGCGTTTTAAGAAGCATTAGAAATATATTGCTACGATACGTAGACATCTGCAAACGCCATTTCCAAGCGAGGAAGTGTCGCATTCACAATCATTTGAAGTGCAGACGAGGAATACACAATACTTCGCAAATCATATTATATCTTACCATGAAACATAGAAATGAGATGCAATATCTCGTTTTGAGAAGCATTTGAACTCTATTGCTTCGATACGTAGACATCTGCAAATGCTATTTCCTAGCGAGGAGGTATCGCATTCACATTCATTTGAAGTGTAGACAAGGAATACATAACACTTCGCAAATCATGTTATATCTTACCATGAAACATAGAAATGAGATTCGATATCGCGTTTTAAGAAGCATTAGAAAGCTATTGCTACGATACGTAGACATCTGCAAACGCTATTTCCTAGCGAGGAAGTATCGCATTCACATTCATTTGAAGTGTAGACGAGGAATACATGATACTTCGCAAATCATGTTATATCTTACCATGAAACATAGAAATGCGATGCGATATCGCGTTTTAAGAATCATATGAACTCTATTGCTACGATACGTAGATATCTGCAATCGCTATTTCCTTGCAAGGAAGTGTCGCATTTACATTCATTTGAAGTGTAGACGAGGAATACATAACACTTCGCAAATCATACTATATCTTACCATGAAACATAGAAATGAGATGCGATATCGCGTTTTAAGAAGCATTGGAACTCTATTGCTACGGTACGTAGACATCTGCAAACGCTATTTCCTAGCGAGGAAGTGTCGCATTCACATTCATTTCAAGTGTAGACGAGGAATACATGACATTTCGCAAGTCATGTTATATCTTACCATGAAACCTAGAAATGAGATGCGATATCGCGTTTTAAGAATCATATGATCTCTATTGCTACGATACCTAGACATCTGCAATCGCTATTTCCTTGCAAGGAAGTGTCGCATTTACTTACATTTGAAGTGTAGACGAGGAATACATAACACTTCGCAAATCATGTTATATCTTACCATGAAACATAGAAATGAGATGCGATATCGCGTTTTAAGAATCATATGAACTCTATTGCTACGATACGTACATATCTGCAATCGCTATTTCCTTGCAAGGAAGTGTCGCATTTACATTCATTTGAAGTGCAGACGAGGAATACATAACACTTCGCAAATCATATTGTATCTTACGATGAAACATAGAAATGAGAATCGAAATCGCGTTTTAAGAAGCATTAGAAAGCTATTGCTACGATACGTAGACATCTGCAAACGCTATTTCCTAGCGAGGAAGTATCGCATTCACATTCATTTGAAGTGTAGACAAGGAATACATAACACTTCGCAAATCATGTTATATCTTACCATGAAACATAGAAATGAGATGCGATATCGCGTTTTAAGAATCATATGAACTCTATTGCTACGAGACGTAGACATCTGCAAACGCTATTTCCTAGCGAGGAAGTGTCGCATTCACATTCATTTCAAGTGTAGACGAGGAATACATGACATTTCGCAAGTCATGTTATATCTTACCATGAAACCTAGAAATGAGATGCGATATCGCGTTTTAAGAATCATATGAACTCTATTGCTACGATACCTAGACATCTGCAATCGCTATTTCCTTGCAAGGAAGTGTCGCATTTACTTTCATTTGAAGTGTAGACGAGGAATACATAACACTTCGCAAATCATGTTATATCTTACCATGAAACATAGAAATGAGATGCGATATCGCGTTTTAAGAATCATATGAACTCTATTGCTACGATACGTACATATCTGCAATCGCTATTTCCTTGCAAGGAAGTGTCGCATTTACATTCATTTGAAGTGTAGACGAGGAATACATAGCACTTCGCAAATCATATTATATCTTACCATGAAACATAGAAATGAGAATTGAAATCGCGTTTTAAGAAGCATTAGAAAGCTATTGCTACGATACGTAGACATCTGCAAACGCTATTTCCTAGCGAGGAAGTATCGCATTCACATTCATTTGAAGTGTAGACAAGGAATACATAACACTTCGCAAATCATGTTATATCTTACCATGAAACATAGAAATGAGATGCGATATCGCGTTTTAAGAATCATATGAACTCTATTGCTACGAGACGTAGACATCTGCAATCGCTATTTCCTTGCAAGGAAGTGTCGCACTTACATTCATTTGAATCGTAGACGAGGAATACATAACACTTCGCAAATCATAATACATCTTACCATGAAACATTGAAATGAGATGCGATATCGCGTTTTAAGAAGCATTGGAACTCTATTGCTACGATACCTAGACATATGCAGACGCTATTTCCTAGCAAGGAAGTGTCGCATTTACATTCATTTGAAGTGTAGACGAGGAATACATGATACTTCGCAAATCATATTATATCTTACCATGAAACATAGAAATGAGATGCGATATCGCGTTTTAAGAAGCATTAGAAAGCTATTGCTACGATACGTAGACATCTGCAAACGCTATTTCCTAGCGAGGAAGTATCGCATTCACATTCATTTGAAGTGTAGACGAGGAATACATGATACTTCACAAATCATGTTATATCTTACCATGAAACATAGAAATGCGATGCGATATCGCGTTTTAAGAATCATATGAACTCTATTGCTACGAAACGTAGATATCTGCAATCGCTATTTCCTTGCAAGGAAGTGTCGCATTCACATTCATTTCAAGTGTAGACGAGGAATACATGACTTCGCAAGTCATGTTATATCTTACCATGAAACCTAGAAATGAGATGCGATATCGCGTTTTAAGAATCATATGAACTCTATTGCTACGATACCTAGACATCTGCAATCGCTATTTCCTTGCAAGGAAGTGTCGCATTTACTTTCATTTGAAGTGTAGACGAGGAATACATAACACTTCGCAAATCATGTTATATCTTACCATGAAACATAGAAATGAGATGCGATATCGCGTTTTAAGAATCATATGAACTCTATTGCTACGATACGTACATATCTGCAATCGCTATTTCCTTGCAAGGAAGTGTCGCATTTACATTCATTTGAAGTATAGACGAGGAATACATAACACTTCGCAAATCATATTATATCTTGCCATGAAACATAGAAATGAGAATCGAAATCGCATTTTAAGAAGCATTAGAAAGCTATTGCTACGATACGTATACATCTGCAAACGCTATTTCCTAGCGAGGAAGTATCGCATTCACATTCATTTGAAGTGTAGACAAGGAATACATGACACTTCGCAAATCATGTTATATCTTACCATGAAACATAGAAATGAGATGCGATATCGCGTTTTAAGAATCATATGAACTCTATTGCTACGAGACGTAGACATCTGCAGTCGCTATTTCCTTGCAAGGAAGTGTCGCATTTACATTCATTTGAAGTGTAGACGAGGAATACATAACACTTCGCAAATCATATTACATCTTACCATGAAACATAGAAAAGAGATGCGATATCGCGTTTTAAGCATCATAAGAACTCTATTGCTACCATACGTAGACATCAGCAAACGCTATTTCCTTGCAAGGAAGTGTCGCATTTACATTCATTTGAATCGTAGACAAGGAATGCATAACACTTCGCAATGAAAATTATATCTTATCAGGAAACATAGATATGAGATGCAATATCTCGTTTTAAGAAGCATTTGAACTCTATTGCTTCGATACGTAGACATCTGCAAACGCTATTTCCTAGCAAGGAAGTGTCGCATTTACATTCATTTGAAGTGTAGGCGAGGAATAAGTGACACTTCGCAAATCATATTATATCTTACCATGAAACATAGAAATGAGAATTGAAATCGCGTTTTAAGAAGCATTAGAAAGCTATTGCTACGATACGTAGACATCTGCAAACGCTATTTCCTAGCGAGGAAGTATCGCATTCACATTCATTTGAAGTGTAGACAAGGAATACATAACACTTCGCAAATCATGTTATATCTTACCATGAAACATAGAAATGAGATGCGATATCGCGTTTTAAGAATCATATGAACTCTATTGCTACGAGACGTAGACATCTGCAATCGCTATTTCCTTGCAAGGAAGTGTCGCACTTACATTCATTTGAATCGTAGACGAGGAATACATAACACTTCGCAAATCATAATACATCTTACCATGAAACATAGAAATGAGATGCGATATCGCGTTTTAAGAAGCATTAGAACTATATTGCTACGATACCTAGACATATGCAGACGCTATTTCCTAGCAAGGAAGTGTCGCATTTACATTCATTTGAAGTGTAGACGAGGAATACATGATACTTCGCAAATCATATTATATCTTACCATGAAACATAGAAATGAGATGCGATATCGCGTTTTAAGCATCATAGGAACTCTATTGCTACCATACGTAGACATCTGCAAACGCTATTTCCTAGCGAGGAAGTATCGCATTCACATTCATTTGAAGTGTAGGCGAGGAATAAGTGACACTTCGCAAATCATATTATATCTTACTATGAAAGATAGAAATGAGATGCTATATCGCGTTTTAAGAGGCATTAGAACTCTATTGCTACGATACGTAGACATCTGCAAACGCTATTTCCTTGCAAGGAAGTGTCGCATTTACATTCATTTGAATGGTAGATGAGGAATGCATAACACTTCGCAATGAATATTATATCTTATCAGGAAACATAGATATGAGATGCAATATCTCGTTTTGAGAAGCATTTGAACTCTATTGCTTCGATACGTAGACATCTGCAAACGCTATTTCCTAGCGAGGAGGTATCGCATTCACATTCATTTGAAGTGTAGACGAGGAATACATGACACTTCGCAAGTCATGTTATATCTTACCATGAAACCTAGAAATGAGATGCGATATCGCGTTTTAAGAATCATATGAACTCTATTGCTACGATACGTAGACATCTGCAATCGCTATTTCCTTGCAAGGAAGTGTCGCATTTACTTTCATTTGAAGTGTAGACGAGGAATACATAACACTTCGCAAATCATATTATATCTTACCATGAAACATAGAAGTGAGATGCGATATCGCGTTTTAAGAAGCATTAGAACTCTATTGCTACGAAACCTGGACATCTGCAGTCGCTTATTTCCTAGCAAGGAAGTGTCGCATTTACATTCATTTGAAGTGTAGACGAGGAATACATGATACTTCGCAAATCATATTATATCTTACCATGAAACATGGAACTGAGGTACGATATCGCGTTTTAAGAAGCATTAGAACACTATTGCTACGATACGTAGACATCTGCAAACGCAATTTCCTTGCAAGGTAGTGTCGCATTTACATTCATTTGAAGTGTAGACGTGGAATACATGACACTTCGCAAATCATATTATATCTTACCATGAAACATTGAAATGAGATGCGATATCGCGTTTTAAGAAGCATTAGAAATATATTGCTACGATACGTAGACATCTGCAAACGCCATTTCCAAGCGAGGAAGTGTCGCATTCACATTCATTTGAAGTGCAGACGAGGAATACACAATACTTCGCAAATCATATTATATCTTACCATGAAACATAGAAATGAGATGTGATATCGCGTTTTAAGAATCATAAGAACTCTATTGCTACGATACGTAGACATCTGCAAACGCTATTTCCTTGCAAGGAAGTGTCGCATTTACATTCATTTGAATGGTAGACGAGGAATGCATAACACTTCGCAATGAATATTATATCTTATCAGGAAACATAGATATGAGATGCAATATCTCGTTTTGAGAAGCATTTGAACTCTATTGCTTCGATACGTAGACATCTGCAAACGCTATTTCCTAGCGAGGAGGTATCGCATTCACATTCATTTGAAGTGTAGACAAGGAATACATAACACTTCGCAAATCATGTTATATCTTACCATGAAACATAGAAATGAGATGCGATATCGCGTTTTAAGAATCATATGAACTCTATTGCTTCGATACGTAGACATCTGCAAACGCTACTTCCTAGCGAGGAAGCGTCGCACTTACATTCATTTGAAGTGTAGACGAGGAATACATAACACTTCGCAAATCATATTATATCTTACCTTGAAACATAGAAATTAGATGCAATATCTCGTTTTGAGAAGCATTTGAACTCTATTTCTACGGTACGCAGACATCTGCAAACGCTATTTCCTAGCGAGGAAGTGTCGCATTCACATTCATTTGAAGTGTAGACGAGGAATACATGACACTTCGCAAGTCATGTTATATCTTACCATGAAACCTAGAAATTAGATGCAATATCTCGTTTTGAGAAGCATTTGAACTCTATTGCTTCGATACGTAGACATCTGCAAACGCTATTTCCTAGCGAGGAGGTATCGCATTCACATTCATTTGAAGTGTAGACGAGGAATACATAACACTTCGCAAATCATATTATATCTTACCATGAAACATAGAAATGAGATGCGATATCGCGTTTTAAGAATCATAAGAACTCTATTGCTACGATACGTAGACATCTGCAAACGCTATTTCCTTGCAAGGAAGTGTCGCATTTACATTCATTTGAATGGTAGACGAGGAATGCATAACACTTCGCAATGAATATTATATCTTATCAGGAAACATAGGTATGAGATGCAATATCTCGTTTTGAGAAGCATTTGAACTCTATTGCTTCAATACGTAGACATCTGCAAACGCTATTTCCTAGCGAGGAGGTATCGCATTCACATTCATTTGAAGTGTAGACAAGGAATACATGATACTTCGCAAATCATATTATATCTTACCATGAAACATAGAAATGAGATGCGATATCGCGTTTTAAGAATCATATGAACTCTATTGCTACGATACGTACATCTCTGCAATCGCTATTTCCTTGCAAGGAAGTGTCGCATTTACATTCATTTGAAGTGTAGACGAGGAATACATAACACTTCGCAAATCATATTATATCTTGCCATGAAACATAGAAATGAGAATCGAAATCGCATTTTAAGAAGCATTAGAAAGCTATTGCTACGATACGTAGACATCTGCAAACGCTATTTCCTAGCGAGGAAGTATCGCATTCACATTCATTTGAAGTGTAGACAAGGAATACATGACACTTCGCAAATCATGTTATATCTTACCATGAAACATAGAAATGAGATGCGATATCGCGTTTTAAGAATCGTATGAACTCTATTGCTACGAGACGTAGACATCTGCAATCGCTATTTCCTTGCAAGGAAGTGTCGCATTTACATTCATTTGAAGTGTAGACGAGGAATACATAACACTTCGCAAATCATATTATATCTTACCTTGAAACATAGAAATGAGATGCGATATCGCGTTTTAAGAAGCATTAGGACTCTATTGCTACGGTACGTAGACATCTGCAAACGCTATTTCCTAACGAGGAAGTGTCGCATTCACATTCATTTGAAGTGTAGACGAGGAATACATGACACTTCGCAAGTCATGTTATATCTTACCATGAAACCTAGAAATAAGATGCAATATCTCGTTTTGAGAAGCATTTGAACTCTATTGCTTCGATACGTAGACATCTGCAAACGCTATTTCCTAGCGAGGAGGTATCGCATTCACATTCATTTGAAGTGTAGACAAGGAATACATAACACTTCGCAAATCATGTTATATCTTACCATGAAACATAGAAATGAGATGCGATATCGCGTTTTAAGAATCATATGAACTCTATTGCTTCGATACGTAGACATCTGCAAACGCTACTTCCTAGCGAGGAAGTGTCGCATTTACATTCATTTGAAGTGTAGACGAGGAATACATAACACTTCGCAAATCATATTATATCTTACCTTGAAACATAGAAATGAGATGCGATATCGCGTTTTAAGAAGCATTAGAACTCTATTGCTACGGTACGTAGACATCTGCAAACGCTATTTCCTAGCGAGGAAGTGTCGCATTCACATTCATTTGAAGTGTAGACGAGGAATACATGACACTTCGCAAGTCATGTTATATCTTACCATGAAACCTAGAAATGAGATGCAATATCTCGTTTTGAGAAGCATTTGAACTCTATTGCTTCGATACGTAGACATCTGCAAACGCTATTTCCTAGCGAGGAGGTATCGCATTCACATTCATTTGAAGTGTAGACGAGGAATACATAACACTTCGCAAATCATATTATATCTTACCATGAAACATAGAAATGAGATGCGATATCGCGTTTTAAGAATCATAAGAACTCTATTGCTACGATACGTAGACATCTGCAAACGCTATTTCCTTGCAAGGAAGTGTCGCATTTACATTCATTTGAATGGTAGACGAGGAATGCATAACACTTCGCAATGAATATTATATCTTATCAGGAAACATAGATATGAGATGCAATATCTCGTTTTGAGAAGCATTTGAACTCTATTGCTTCGATACGTAGACATCTGCAAACGCTATTTCCTAGCGAGGAGGTATCGCATTCACATTCATTTGAAGTGTAGACAAGGAATACATAACACTTCGCAAATCATGTTATATCTTACCATGAAACATAGAAATGAGATGCGATATCGCGTTTTAAGAATCATATGAACTCTATTGCTTCGATACGTAGACATCTGCAAACGCTACTTCCTAGCGAGGAAGTGTCGCATTTACATTCATTTGAAGTGTAGACGAGGAATACATAACACTTCGCAAATCATATTATATCTTACCTTGAAACATAGAAATGAGATGCGATATCGCGTTTTAAGAAGCATTAGAACTCTATTGCTACGGTACGTAGACATCTGCAAACGCTATTTCCTAGCGAGGAAGTGTCGCATTCACATTCATTTGAAGTGTAGACGAGGAATACATGACACTTCGCAAGTCATGTTACATCTTACCATGAAACCTAGAAATGAGATGCAATATCTCGTTTTGAGAAGCATTTGAACTCTATTGCTTCGATACGTAGACATCTGCAAACGCTATTACCTAGCGAGGAGGTATCGCATTCACATTCATTTGAAGTGTAGACGAGGAATACATAACACTTCGCAAATCATATTATATCTTACCATGAAACATAGAAATGAGATGCGATATCGCGTTTTAAGAATCATAAGAACTCTATTGCTACGATACGTAGACATCTGCAAACGCTATTTCCTTGCAAGGAAGTGTCGCATTTACATTCATTTGAATGGTAGACGAGGAATGCATAACACTTCGCATTGAATATTATATCTTATCAGGAAACATAGGTATGAGATGCAATATCTCGTTTTGAGAAGCATTTGAACTCTATTGCTTCGATACGTAGACATCTGCAAACGCTATTTCCTAGCGAGGAGGTATCGCATTCACATTCATTTGAAGTGTAGACAAGGAATACATGATACTTCGCAAATCATATTATATCTTACCATGAAACATAGAAATGAGATGCGATATCGCGTTTTAAGAAGCATTAGAACTATATTGCTACGATACCTAGACATCTGCAGACGCTCTTTCCTAGCAAGGAAGTGTCGCATTTACAATCATTTGAAGTGTAGACGAGGAATACATGATACTTAGCAAATCATATTATATCTTACCATGAAACATAGAAATGAGATGCGGTATCGCGTTTTAAGAAGCATTAGAACTCTATTGCTTCGATAGGTAGACATCTGCAAACGCTATTTCCTAGCGAGGAAGTGTCGCATTTACATTCATTTGAAGTGTAGACGAGGAATACATAACTCTTCGCAAGTCATATTATATCTTACCATGAAACATAGAAATGAGATTCGATATCGCGTTTTGTGAAGCATTAGAAAGCTATTGCTACGATACGTAGACATCTGCAAACGCTATTTCCTAGTGAGGAAGTATCGCATTCACATTCATTTGAAGTGTAGACGAGGAATACATGATACTTCGCAAATCATGTTATATCTTACCATGAAACATAGAAATGAGATGCGATATCGCGTTATAAGAATCATATGAACTCTATTGCTACGATACGTAGACATCTGCAATCGCTATTTCCTTGCAAGGAAGTGTCGCATTTACATTCATTTGAAGTGTAGACGAGGAATACATAACACTCCGCAAATCATATTATATCTTACCATGAAACATAGAAATGAGATGCGATATCGCGTTTTAAGAATCATAAGAACCCTATTGCAACGATACGTAGACATCTGTAAACGCTATTTCCTCGCAAAGATGTGTCGCATTTACATTCATTTAAAGTGTAGGCGAGGAATACATAACACATCGCAAATCATATTATATCTTACCATTAAACATAGAAATGAGATGCGATATCGCGTTTTAAGATGCATCAGAAATCCATTGCTACGATACGTAGACATCTGCAAACGCTATTTCCTTGCAAGAAAGTGTCGCATTTATATTCATTTGAAGTGTAGACGACGGATACATAACACTTCGCAAATCATATTATACCTTACCATGAAACATAGAAATGAGATGCGATATCGCGTTTTAGGAAGCATTTGAACTCTACTGCTACGATACGTAGACATCTGCAATCGCTATTTCCTTGCAAGGAAGTGTCGCATTTACTTTCATTTGAAGTGTAGACGAGGAATACATAACACTTCGCAAATCATATTATATCTTACCATGAAACATAGAAATGAGATGCGATATCGCGTTTTAAGAAGCATTTGAACTCTATTGCTTCGATACGTAGACATCTGCAAACGCTATTTCCTAGCGAGGAAGTGTCGCATTTACATTCATTTGAAGTGTAGACGAGGAATACATAACACTTCGCAAATCATATTATATCTTACCATGAAACATAGAAATGAGATTCGATATCGCGTTTTAAGAAGCATTAGAAAGCTATTGCTACGATACGTAGACATCTGCAAACGCTATTTCCTAGCGAGGAAGTATCGCATTCACATTCATTTGAAGTGTAGACGAGGAATACATGATACTGCGCAAATCATGTTATATCTTACCATGAAACATAGAAATGAGATGCGATATCGCGTTTTAGGAATCATATGAACTCTATTGCTACGATACCTAGACATCTGCAGACGCTATTTCCTAGCAAGGAAGTGTCGCATTTACATTCATTTGAAGTGTAGACGAGGAATACATGATACTTCGCAAATCATATTATATCTTACCATGAAACATAGAAACGAGATGCGATATCGCGTTTAGGAAGCATTAGAACACTATTGCTACGATAGGTAGACATTTGCAAACGCTATTTCCTAGCGAGGAAGTATCGCATTCACATTCATTTGAAGTGTAGACAAGGAATACATAACACTTCGCAAATCATGTTATATCTTACCATGAAACATAGAATTGAGATGCGATATCGCGTTTTAAGAACATATGAACTCTATTGCTACGAGACGTAGACGTATGCATTCGCTATTTCCTTGCAAGGAAGTGTCGCATTTACATTCATTTGAAGTGTAGACTAGGAATACATCACACTTCGCAAATCATATTATATCTTAGCATGAAACATAGAAATGAGATGCGATATCGCGTTTTAAGAAGCATTAGAACTCTATTGCTACGATACCTAGACATCTGCAGACGCTATTTCCTAGCGAGGAAGTATCGCATTCACATTCATTTGAAGTGTAGACAAGGAATACATAACACTTCGCAAATCATGTTATATCTTACCATGAAACATAGAATTGAGATGCGATATCGCGTATTAAGAATCATACGAACTCTATTGCTACGATACGTAGACATCTGCAGACGCTATTTCCTAGCCAGGAAGTGTCGCAATTACATTCATTTGAAGTGTAGACGAGGAATACACAACACTTCCCAAATCATATTATATCTTACCATGAAACATAGAAATGAGATGCGATTTCTCGTTTTAAGAAGCATTAGAAATCTATTGCTACGATACGTAGACATCTGCAAACGCCATTTCTTAGCGAGGATGTGTCGCATTCACATTCATTTGAAGTGTAGACGAGGAATACACAATACTTCGCAAATCATATTATATCTTACCATGAAACATAGAAATGAGATGCGATATCGCGTTTTAAGAATCATAAGAACTCTATTGCTACGATACGTAGACATCTGCAAACGCTATTTCCTTTCAAGGAAGTGTCGCATTTACATTCATTTGAAGTGTAGGCGAGGAATACATGACACTTCGCAATGAATATTACATCTTATCATGAAACATAGAATTGAGATGCGATATCTTGTTTTAAGAAGCATTTGAAATCTATTGCTTCGATACGTAGACATCTGCAAACGCTATTTCCTAGCAAGGATGTGTCGCATTTACATCCATTTGAATCGTAGTCGAGGAATGCATAGCACTTCGCAATGAATATTATATCTTATCAGGAAGCATAGATATGAGATTGAATATCTCGTTTTAAGAAGCATTTGAACTGTATTGCTTCGATACGTAGACATCTGCAAACGCTAATTCCTAGCAAGGAAGTGTCGCATTTACATCCATTTGAATCGTAGACGAGGAATGCATAACACTTTGCAATGAGTATTATATCTTATCATGAAAGATAGATATGAGATGCATTATCTCGTTTTAGGAAGCATTTGAACTCTATTGCTTCGATACGTAGACATCTGCAAATGCTATTTCCTTGCAAGGAAGAGTCGCATTTACATCCATTTGAGTCGTAGACGAGGAATACATAACACTTCGCAAATCATATTATATCTTACCATGAAACATAGAAATGAGATGCGATATCGCGTTTTAAGAAGCATTAGAACTCTATTGCTACGGTACGTAGACATCTGCAAACGCTATTTCCTAGCGAGGAAGTGTCGCATTCACATTCATTTGAAGTGTAGACGAGGAATACATGACACTCCGCAAATCATATTATATCTTACCATGAAACATAGAAATGAGATGCGATATCGCGTTTTAAGAATCATAAGAACCCTATTGCAACGATACGTAGACATCTGTAAACGCAATTTCCTCGCAAAGATGTGTCGCATTTACATTCATTTAAAGTGTAGGCGAGGAATACATAACACTTCGCAAATCATATTATATCTTACCATTAAACATAGAAATGAGATGCGATATCGCGTTTTAAGATGCATCAGAAATCCATTGCTACGATACGTAGACATCTGCAAACGCTATTTCCTTGCAAGAAAGTGTCGCATTTACATTCATTTGAAGTGTAGACGACGGATACATAACACTTCGCAAATCATATTATACCTTACCATGAAACATAGAAATGAGATGCGATATCGCGTTTTAGGAAGCATTTGAACTCTACTGCTACGATACGTAGACATCTGCAATCGCTATTTCCTTGCAAGGAAGTGTCGCATTTACTTTCATTTGAAGTGTAGACGAGGAATACATAACACTTCGCAAATCATATTATATCTTACCATGAAACATAGAAATGAGATGCGATATCGCGTTTTAAGAAGCATTTGAACTCTATTGCTTCGATACGTAGACATCTGCAAACGCTATTTCCTAGCGAGGAAGTGTCGCATTTACATTCGTTTGAAGTGTAGACGAGGAATACATAACACTTCGCAAATCATATTATATCTTACCATGAAACATAGAAATGAGATGCGATATCGCGTTTTAAGAAGCATTAGAAAGCTATTGCTACGATACGTAGACATCTGCAAACGCTATTTCCTAGCGAGGAAGTATCGCATTCACATTCATTTGAAGTGTAGACGAGGAATACATGATACTGCGCAAATCATGTTATATCTTACCATGAAACATAGAAATGAGATGCGATATCGCGTTTTAGGAATCATATGAACTCTATTGCTACGATACCTAGACATCTGCAGACGCTATTTCCTAGCAAGGAAGTGTCGCATTTACATTCATTTGAAGTGTAGACGAGGAATACATGATACTTCGCAAATCATATTATATCTTACCATGAAACATAGAAATGAGATGCGATATCGCGTTTAGGAAGCATTAGAACACTATTGCTACGATAGGTAGACATTTGCAAACGCTATTTCCTAGCGAGGAAGTATCGCATTCACATTCATTTGAAGTGTAGACAAGGAATACATAACACTTCGCAAATCATGTTATATCTTACCATGAAACATAGAATTGAGATGCGATATCGCGTTTTAAGAACATATGAACTCTATTGCTACGAGACGTAGACGTATGCATTCGCTATTTCCTTGCAAGGAAGTGTCGCATTTACATTCATTTGAAGTGTAGACGAGGAATACATAACACTTCGCAAATCATATTATATCTTACCATGAAACATAGAAATGAGATACGATATCGCGTTTTAAGAAGCATTAGAACTCTATTGCTACGATACGTAGACATCTGCAATCGCTATTTCCTTGCAAGGAAGTGTCGCATTTACATTCATTTGAAGTGTAGACGAGGAACACATAACACTTCGCAAATCATATTATATCTTACCATGAAACATAGAAATGAGATGCGATATCGCGTTTTAAGAAGCATTAGAACACTATTGCTACGATAGGTAGACATTTGCAAACGCTATTTCCTAGCAAAGAAGTGTCGCATTCACATTCATTTGAAGCGTAGACGAGGAATACATAACACTTCGCAAATCATGCTATATCTTACCATGAAACATAGAAATGAGATGCGATATCGCGTTTTAAGAATCATATGAACTCTATTGCTACGATACGTAGACATCTGCAATCGCTATTTCCTTGCAAGGAAGTGTCGCATTTACATTCATTTGAAGTGTAGACGAGGAATACATAACACTTCGCAAATCATATTATATCTTACCATGAAGCATAGAAATGAGATGCGATATCGCGTTTTAAGAATCATATGAAATCTATTGCTACGATACGTAGACATCTGCAATCGCTATTTCCTTGCAAGGAAGTGTCGCATTTACTTTCATTTGAAATGTAGACGAGGAATACGTGATACTTCGCAAATCATATTATATCTTACCATGAAACATAGAGATGAGATGCGATATCGCGTTTTAAGAAGCATTTGCACTCTATTGCTTCGATACTTAGACATCTGCAAACGCTATTTCCTTGCAAGGAAGTGTCGCATTTACATTCATTTGAAGTGTAGACGAGGAATACATAACACTTCGCAAATCATATTATATCGTACCATGAAACTTAGAAATGAGATGCGATATCGCGTTTTAAGTAGCAATAGAACTCTGTCCCTACGATACGTAGATATCTGCAAACGCTATTTCCTAGCGAGGAAGTGTCGCATTCACATTCATTTGAATTGTAGACGAGGAATACATGACACTTCGCAAATCATATTATATCTTACCATGAAACGTAGAATTGAGATGCAATATAGCGTTTTTAGAATCATAAGAACTCTATTGCTACGATACGTAGACATCTGCAAATGCTATTTCCTTGCATGGAAGTGTCGCATTTACATTCATTTGAATCGTAGACGAGGAATGCATAACACTTCGCAATGAATATTATATCTTATCATCAAACATAGATATGAGATGCAATATCTCGTTTTAAGAAGCATTAGAAAGCTATTGCTACGATACGTAGACATCTGCAAACGCTATTTCCTAGCGAGGAAGTATCGCATTCACATTCATTTGATGTGTAGACGAGGAATACATAACACTTCGCAAATCATGTTATATCTTACCATGAAACATAGAAATGAGATGCGATATCGCGTTTTAAGAATCATTTGAACTCTATTGCTACGATACGTAGACATCTGCAATCGCTATTTCCTTGCAAGGAAGTGTCGCATTTACATTCATTTGAAGTGTAGACGAGGAATACATAACACTTCGCAAATCATATTATATCTTACCATGAAACATAGAAATGAGGTGCGATATCGCGTTTTGATAAGCATTAGAACACTATTGCTACGATAGGTAGACATTTGCAAACGCTATTTCCTAGCAAACAAGTGTCGCATTTACATTCATTTGAAGTGTAGACGAGGAATACATGACACTTCGCAAATCATATTATATCTTACCATGAAACATAGAAATGAGGTGCGATATCGCGTTTTGATAAGCATTAGAACACTATTGCTACGATAGGTAGACATCTGCAAACGCTATTTCCCTGCAAGGAAGTGTCGCATTTACATTCATTTGAATCGTAGACGGGGAATGCATAACACTTCGCAAGGAATATTATATCTCATCATGAAACATAGATATGAGATGCAATATCTCGTTTTAAGAAGCGTTTGAACTCTATTGCTTCGATACGTAGACATTTGCAAAAGCTATTTCCTAGCAAGGAAGTGTCGCATTTACATTCATTTGAAGTGTAGACGAGGAATACATAACACTTCGCAAATCATATTATATCTTATCATGAAACATAGAAATGGGATGCGATATCGCGTTTTAAGAAGCATTAGAACTCTATTGCTACGATACGTAGACATCTGCAAACGCTATTTCCTAGCGAGGAAGTGTCGCATTCACATTCATTTGAAGTGTAGATGAGGAATACATAACACTTCGCAAATCATATTATATCTTACCATGAAACATAGAAATGGGATGCGATATCGCGTTTTAAGAAGCATTAGAACACTATTGCTACGATAGGTAGACATTTGCAAACGCTATTTCCTAGCAAAGAAGTGTCGCATTTACATTCATTTGAAGTGTATCGAGGAATACATAATACTTCGCAAATCATATTATATCTTACCATGAAACATAGAAATGAGGTGCGATATCGCGTTTTGAGAAGCATTAGAACACTATTGCTACGATAGGTAGACATTTGCAAACGCTATTTCCTAGCAAAGAAGTGTCGCATTTACATTCATTTGAAGTGTAGACGAGGAATACATAACACTTCGCAAATCATATTATATCTTATCATGAAACATAGAAATGAGATGCGATATCGCGTTTCAAGAAGCATTAGAACTCTATTGCTACGATACGTAGACATCTGCAAACGCTATTTCCTAGCGAGGAAGTGTCGCATTCACATTCATTTGAAGTGTAGATGAGGAATACATGACACTTCGCAAATCATATTATATCTTACCATGAAACATAGAAATGGGATGCGATATCGCGTTTTAAGAAGCATTAGAACACTATTGCTACGATAGGTAGAAATTTGCAAACGCTATTTCCTAGCAAAGAAGTGTCGCATTTACATTCATTTGAAGTGTATCGAGGAATACATAATACTTCGCAAATCATATTATATCTTACCATGAAACATAGAAATGAGATGCGATATCGCGTTTTAAGAAGCATTAGAACTCTATTGCTACGATACGTAGACATCTGCAAACGCTATTTCCCTGCAAGGAAGTGTCGCATTTACATTCATTTGAATCGTAGACGGGGAATGCATAACACTTCGCAATGAATATTATATCTCATCATGAAACATAGATATGAGATGCAATATCTCGTTTTAAGAAGCGTTTGAACTCTATTGCTTCGATACGTAGACATCTGCAAAAGCTATTTCCTAGCAAGGAAGTGTCGCATTTACATTCATTTGAAGTGTAGACGAGGAATACATAACACTTCGCAAATCATATTATATCATATCATGAAACATAGAAATGGGATGCGATATCGCGTTTTAAGAAGCATTAGAACTCTTTTGCTACGATACGTAGACATCTGCAAACGCTATTTCCTAGCGAGGAAGTGTCGCATTTACATTCATTTGAAGTGTAGACGAGGAATACATGACACTTCGCAAATCATATTATATTTTACCATGAAACATAGAGATGAGATGCGATATCGCGTTTTAAGAAGCATTAGAACTCTGTTGCTACGATACGTAGACATCTGCAAACGCTATTTCCTAGCGAGGAAGTGTCGCATTCACATTCATTTGAATTGTAGATGAGGAATACATGACACTTCGCAAATCATATTATATCTTACCATGAAACATAGAAATGGGATGCGATATCGCGTTTTAAGAAGCATTAGAACACTATTGCTACGATAGGTAGACATTTGCAAACGCTATTTCCTAGCAAAGAAGTGTCGCATTTACATTCGTTTGAAGTGTATCGAGGAATACATAATACTTCGCAAATCATATTATATCTTACCATGAAACATAGAAATGAGATGCGATATCGCGTTTTAAGAATCATATGAACTCTATTGCTTCGATACGTAGACATCTGCAAACGCTACTTCCTAGCGAGGAAGTGTCGCATTTACATTCATTTGAAGTGTAGACGAGGAATACATAACACTTCGCAAATCATATTATATCTTACCTTGAAACATAGAAATGAGATGCGATATCGCGTTTTAAGAAGCATTAGAACTCTATTGCTACGGTACGTAGACATCTGCAAACGCTATTTCCTAGCGAGGAAGTGTCGCATTCACATTCATTTGAAGTGTAGACGAGGAATACATGACACTTCGCAAGTCATGTTATATCTTACCATGAAACCTAGAAATGAGATGCAATATCTCGTTTTGAGAAGCATTTGAACTCTATTGCTTCGATACGTAGACATCTGCAAACGCTATTTCCTAGCGAGGAAGTGTCGCATTCACATTCATTTGAAGTGTAGACGAGGAATACATGACACTTCGCATGTCATGTTATATCTTACCATGAAACCTAGAAATGAGATGCAATATCTCGTTTTGAGAAGCATTTGAACTCTATTGCTTCGATACGTAGACATCTGCAAACGCTATTTCCTAGCGAGGAGGTATCGCATTCACATTCATTTGAAGTGTAGACGAGGAATACATAACACTTCGCAAATCATATTATATCTTACCATGAAACATAGAAATGAGATGCGATATCGCGTTTTAAGAATCATAAGAACTCTATTGCTACGATACGTAGACATCTGCAAACGCTATTTCCTTGCAAGGAAGTGTCGCATTTACATTCATTTGAATGGTAGACGAGGAATGCATAACACTTCGCAATGAATATTATATCTTATCAGGAAACATAGATATGAGATGCAATATCTCGTTTTGAGAAGCATTTGAACTCTATTGCTTCGATACGTAGACATCTGCAAACGCTATTTCCTAGCGAGGAGGTATCGCATTCACATTCATTTGAAGTGTAGACAAGGAATACATAACACTTCGCAAATCATGTTATATCTTACCATGAAACATAGAAATGAGATGCGATATCGCGTTTTAAGAATCATATGAACTCTATTGCTTCGATACGTAGACATCTGCAAACGCTACTTCCTAGCGAGGAAGTGTCGCATTTACATTCATTTGAAGTGTAGACGAGGAATACATAACACTTCGCAAATCATATTATATCTTACCTTGAAACATAGAAATGAGATGCGATATCGCGTTTTAAGAAGCATTAGAACTCTATTGCTACGGTACGTAGACATCTGCAAACGCTATTTCCTAGCGAGGAAGTGTCGCATTCACATTCATTTGAAGTGTAGACGAGGAATACATGACACTTCGCAAGTCATGTTATATCTTACCATGAAACCTAGAAATGAGATGCAATATCTCGTTTTGAGAAGCATTTGAACTCTATTGCTTCGATACGTAGACATCTGCAAACGCTATTTCCTAGCGAGGAGGTATCGCATTCACATTCATTTGAAGTGTAGACGAGGAATACATAACACTTCGCAAATCATATTATATCTTACCATGAAACATAGAAATGAGATGCGATATCGCGTTTTAAGAATCATAAGAACTCTATTGCTACGATACGTAGACATCTGCAAACGCTATTTCCTTGCAAGGAAGTGTCGCATTTACATTCATTTGAATGGTAGACGAGGAATGCATAACACTTCGCAATGAATATTATATCTTATCAGGAAACATAGGTATGAGATGCAATATCTCGTTTTGAGAAGCATTTGAACTCTATTGCTTCGATACGTAGACATCTGCAAACGCTATTTCCTAGCGAGGAGGTATCGCATTCACATTCATTTGAAGTGTAGACAAGGAATACATGATACTTCGCAAATCATATTATATCTTACCATGAAACATAGAAATGAGATGCGATATCGCGTTTTAAGAAGCATTAGAACTATATTGCTACGATACCTAGACATCTGCAGACGCTCTTTCCTAGCAAGGAAGTGTCGCATTTACAATCATTTGAAGTGTAGACGAGGAATACATGATACTTCGCAAATCATATTATATCTTACCATGAAACATAGAAATGAGATGCGGTATCGCGTTTTAAGAAGCATTAGAACTCTATTGCTTCGATAGGTAGACATCTGCAAACGCTATTTCCTAGCGAGGAAGTGTCGCATTTACATTCATTTGAAGTGTAGACGAGGAATACATAACTCTTCGCAAGTCATATTATATCTTACCATGAAACATAGAAATGAGATTCGATATCGCGTTTTATGAAGCATTAGAAAGCTATTGCTACGATACGTAGACATCTGCAAACGCTATTTCCTAGTGAGGAAGTATCGCATTCACATTCATTTGAAGTGTAGACGAGGAATACATGATACTTCGCAAATCATGTTATATCTTACCATGAAACATAGAAATGAGATGCGATATCGCGTTATAAGAATCATATGAACTCTATTGCTACGATACGTAGACATCTGCAATCGCTATTTCCTTGCAAGGAAGTGTCGCATTTACATTCATTTGAAGTGTAGACGAGGAATACATAACACTTCGCAAATCATATTATATCTTACCATGAAACATAGAAATGAGATTCGATATCGCGTTTTAAGAAGCATTAGAAAGCTATTGCTACGATACGTAGACATCTGCAAACGCTATTTCCTAGCGAGGAAGTATCGCATTCACATTCATTTGAAGTGTAGACGAGGAATACATGATACTGCGCAAATCATGTTATATCTTACCATGAAACATAGAAATGAGATGCGATATCGCGTTTTAGGAATCATATGAACTCTATTGCTACGATACCTAGACATCTGCAGACGCTATTTCCTAGCAAGGAAGTGTCGCATTTACATTCATTTGAAGTGTAGACGAGGAATACATGATACTTCGCAAATCATATTATATCTTACCATGAAACATAGAAACGAGATGCGATATCGCGTTTAGGAAGCATTAGAACACTATTGCTACGATAGGTAGACATTTGCAAACGCTATTTCCTAGCGAGGAAGTATCGCATTCACATTCATTTGAAGTGTAGACAAGGAATACATAACACTTCGCAAATCATGTTATATCTTACCATGAAACATAGAATTGAGATGCGATATCGCGTTTTAAGAACATATGAACTCTATTGCTACGAGACGTAGACGTATGCATTCGCTATTTCCTTGCAAGGAAGTGTCGCATTTACATTCATTTGAAGTGTAGACTAGGAATACATCACACTTCGCAAATCATATTATATCTTAGCATGAAACATAGAAATGAGATGCGATATCGCGTTTTAAGAAGCATTAGAACTCTATTGCTACGATACCTAGACATCTGCAGACGCTATTTCCTAGCGAGGAAGTATCGCATTCACATTCATTTGAAGTGTAGACAAGGAACACATAACACTTCGCAAATCATGTTATATCTTACCATGAAACATAGAATTGAGATGCGATATCGCGTATTAAGAATCATACGAACTCTATTGCTACGATACGTAGACATCTGCAGACGCTATTTCCTAGCCAGGAAGTGTCGCAATTACATTCATTTGAAGTGTAGACGAGGAATACACAACACTTCCCAAATCATATTATATCTTACCATGAAACATAGAAATGAGATGCGATTTCTCGTTTTAAGAAGCATTAGAAATCTATTGCTACGATACGTAGACATCTGCAAACGCCATTTCTTAGCGAGGATGTGTCGCATTCACATTCATTTGAAGTGTAGACGAGGAATACACAATACTTCGCAAATCATATTATATCTTACCATGAAACATAGAAATGAGATGCGATATCGCGTTTTAAGAATCATAAGAACTCTATTGCTACGATACGTAGACATCTGCAAACGCTATTTCCTTGCAAGGAAGTGTCGCATTTACATTCATTTGAAGTGTAGGCGAGGAATACATGACACTTCGCAATGAATATTACATCTTATCATGAAACATAGAATTGAGATGCGATATCTTGTTTTAAGAAGCATTTGAAATCTATTGCTTCGATACGTAGACATCTGCAAACGCTATTTCCTAGCAAGGAAGTGTCGCATTTACATCCACTTGAATCGTAGTCGAGGAATGCATAGCACTTCGCAATGAATATTATATCTTATCAGGAAGCATAGATATGAGATTGAATATCTCGTTTTAAGAAGCGTTTGAACTGTATTGCTTCGATACGTAGACATCTGCAAACGCTAATTCCTAGCAAGGAAGTGTCGCATTTACATCCATTTGAATCGTAGACGAGGAATGCATAACACTTCGCAATGAGTATTATATCTTATCATGAAAGATAGATATGAGATGCATTATCTCGTTTTAGGAAGCATTTGAACTCTATTGCTTCGATACGTAGACATCTGCAAATGCTATTTCCTTGCAAGGAAGAGTCGCATTTACATCCATTTGAGTCGTAGACGAGGAATACATAACACTTCGCAAATCATATTATATCTTACCATGAAACATAGAAATGAGATGCGATATCGCGTTTTAAGAAGCATTAGAACTCTATTGCTACGGTACGTAGACATCTGCAAACGCTATTTCCTAGCGAGGAAGTGTCGCATTCACATTCATTTGAAGTGTAGACGAGGAATACATGACACTCCGCAAATCATATTATATCTTACCATGAAACATAGAAATGAGATGCGATATCGCGTTTTAAGAATCATAAGAACCCTATTGCAACGATACGTAGACATCTGTAAACGCTATTTCCTCGCAAAGATGTGTCGCATTTACATTCATTTAAAGTGTAGGCGAGGAATACATAACACTTCGCAAATCATATTATATCTTACCATTAAACATAGAAATGAGATGCGATATCGCGTTTTAAGATGCATCAGAAATCCATTGCTACGATACGTAGACATCTGCAAACGCTATTTCCTTGCAAGAAAGTGTCGCATTTACATTCATTTGAAGTGTAGACGACGGATACATAACACTTCGCAAATCATATTATACCTTACCATGAAACATAGAAATGAGATGCGATATCGCGTTTTAGGAAGCATTTGAACTCTACTGCTACGATACGTAGACATCTGCAATCGCTATTTCCTTGCAAGGAAGTGTCGCATTTACTTTCATTTGAAGTGTAGACGAGGAATACATAACACTTCGCAAATCATATTATATCTTACCATGAAACATAGAAATGAGATGCGATATCGCGTTTTAAGAAGCATTTGAACTCTATTGCTTCGATACGTAGACATCTGCAAACGCTATTTCCTAGCGAGGAAGTGTCGCATTTACATTCGTTTGAAGTGTAGACGAGGAATACATAACACTTCGCAAATCATATTATATCTTACCATGAAACATAGAAATGAGATTCGATATCGCGTTTTAAGAAGCATTAGAAAACTATTGCTACGATACGTAGACATCTGCAAACGCTATTTCCTAGCGAGGAAGTATCGCATTCACATTCATTTGAAGTGTAGACGAGGAATACATGATACTGCGCAAATCATGTTATATCTTACCATGAAACATAGCAATGAGATGCGATATCGCGTTTTAGGAATCATATGAACTCTATTGCTACGATACCTAGACATCTGCAGACGCTATTTCCTAGCAAGGAAGTGTCGCATTTACATTCATTTGATGTGTAGACGAGGAATACATGATACTTCGCAAATCATATTATATCTTACCATGAAACATAGAAATGAGATGCGATATCGCGTTTAGGAAGCATTAGAACACTATTGCTACGATAGGTAGACATTTGCAAACGCTATTTCCTAGCGAGGAAGTATCGCATTCACATTCATTTGAAGTGTAGACAAGGAATACATAACACTTCGCAAATCATGTTATATCTTACCATGAAACATAGAATTGAGATGCGATATCGCGTTTTAAGAACATATGAACTCTATTGCTACGAGACGTAGACGTATGCATTCGCTATTTCCTTGCAAGGAAGTGTCGCATTTACATTCATTTGAAGTGTAGACTAGGAATACATCACACTTCGCAAATCATATTATATCTTAGCATGAAACATAGAAATGAGATGCGATATCGCGTTTTAAGAAGCATTAGAACTCTATTGCTACGATACCTAGACATCTGCAGACGCTATTTCCTAGCGAGGAAGAATCGCATTCACATTCATTTGAAGTGTAGACAAGGAATACATAACACTTCGCAAATCATGTTATATCTTACCATGAAACATAGAATTGAGATGCGATATCGCGTATTAAGAATCATATGAACTCTATTGCTACGATACGTAGACATCTGCAGACGCTATTTCCTAGCCAGGAAGTGTCGCAATTACATTCATTTGAAGTGTAGACGAGGAATACACAACACTTCCCAAATCATATTATATCTTACCATGAAACATAGAAATGAGATGCGATTTCTCGTTTTAAGAAGCATTAGAAATCTATTGCTACGATACGTAGACATCTGCAAACGCCATTTCTTAGCGAGGATGTGTCGCATTCACATTCATTTGAAGTGTAGACGAGGAATACACAATACTTCGCAAATCATATTATATCTTACCATGAAACATAGAAATGAGATGCGATATCGCGTTTTAAGAATCATAAGAACTCTATTGCTACGATACGTAGACATCTGCAAACGCTATTTCCTTGCAAGGAAGTGCGCATTTACATTTAGTTGATGTGTAGACGAGGAATACATAACACTTCGCAAATCATATTATATCTTAAAATGAAACATAGAAATGAGATGCGATATCGCGTTTTAAGAAGCATTAGAACTCTATTGCTACGATACGTAGACATCTGCAAACGCTATTTCCTTGCAAGGAAGTGTCGCATTTACATTCATTTGAATCGTAGACGAGGAAAGCATAACACTTCGCAATGAATATTATATCTTATCAGGAAACATAGATACGAGATGCAATATCTCGTTTTAAGAAGCATTTGAACTCTATTGCTTCGATACGTAGACATCTGCAAACGCTATTTCCTAGCAAGGAAGTGTCGCATTTACATTCATTTGAATTGTAAGCGAGGAATACATGACACTTCGCAAATCATATTATATCTTACCATGAAACATAGAAATGAGATGCGATGTCGCGTTTTAAGAAGCATTAGAACTCTATTGCTACGATACGTAGACATCTGCAAACGCTATTTCCTTGCAAGGAAGTGCACATTTACATTTAGTTGATGTGTAGACGAGGAATACATAACACTTCGCAAATCATATTATATCTTACCATGAAACATAGAAATGAGATGCGATATCGCGTTTTAAGAAGCATTAGAACTCTATTGCTACGATACGTAGACATCTGCAAACGCTATTTCCTTGCAAGGAAGTGTCGCATTTACATTCATTTGAATCGTAGACGAGGAATGTATAACACTTCGCAATGAATATTATATCTTATCAGGAAACATAGATATGAGATGCAATATCTCGTTTTAAGAAGCATTTGAACTCTATTGCATCAATACGTAGACATCTGCAAACGCTATTTTCTAGCAAGGAAGTGTCGCATTTACATTCATTTGAAGTGTAGGCGAGGAATACATGACACTTCGCAAATCATATTATATATCACCATGAAACAGAAATGAGATGCGATATCGCGTTTTAAGAAGCATCAGAACTCTATTGCTACGATACGTTGACATCTGCAAGCCCTATTTCCTTGCAAGGAAATGTCGCATTTACATTCATTTGAATCGTAGACGAGGAATGCATAACACTTCGCAATGAATATTATATCTTATCAGGAAACATAGATATGAGATGCAATATCTCGTTTTAAGAAGCATTTGAACTCTATTGCTTCGATACGTGGACATCTGCAAATGCTATTTCCATGCAAGGAAATGTCGCATTTACATTCATTTGAATCGTAGACGAGGAATGCATAACACGTCGCAATGAATATTATATCTTATCAGGAAACATAGATATGAGCTGCAATACCTCGTTTTAAGAAGCATTTGAACTCTATTGCTTCGATACGTAGACATCTGCAAACGCTATTTCCTAGCAAGGAAGTGTCGCATTTACATTCGTTTGAAGTGTAGGCGAGGAATACATGACACTTCGCAAATCATATTATATCTCACCATGAAACATAGAAATGAGATTCGATATCGCGTTTTAAGAAGCATTAGAAAGCTATTGCTACGATACGTAGACATCTGCAAACGCTATTTCCTAGCGAGGAAGTATCGCATTCACATTCATTTGAAGTGTAGACAAGGAATACATAACACTTCGCAAATCATGCTATATCTTACCATGAAACATAGAATTGAGATGCGATATCGCGTTTTAAGAATCATATGAACTCTATTGCTACGAGACGTAGACATCTGCAATCGCTATTTCCTTGCAAGGAAGTGTCGCATTTACATTCATTTGAAGTGTAGACGGGGAATACATAACACTTCGCAAATCATATTATATCTTACCATGAAACATAGAAATGAGATGCGATATCGCGTTTTAAGAAGCATTAGAACTCTATTGCTACGATACGTAGACATCTGCAAACGCTATTTCCTAGCAAGGAAGTGTCGCATTTACATTCATTTGAAGTGTAGGCGAGGAATACATGACACTTCGCAAATCATATTATATCTCACCATGAAACATAGAAATGAGATGCGATATCGCGTTTTAAGAAGCATTAGAACTCTATTGCTACGATACCTAGACATCTGCAGACGCTATTTCCTAGCAAGGAAGTGTCGCATTTACATTCATTTGAAGTGTAGACGAGGAATACATAACACTTCGCAAATCATATTATATCTTACCATGAAACATAGAAATGTGATGCGATATCGCGTTTTAAGAAGCATTAGAACTCTATTGCTACGATACGTAGACATCTGCAATCGCTATTTCCTTGCAAGGAAGTGTCGTATTTACATTCATTTGAAGTGTAGACGAGGAATACATATCACTTCGCAAATCATGCTATATCTTACCATGAAACATAGAAATGAGATGCGATATCGCGTTTTAAGAATCATATGAACTCTGTTGCTACGATACGTAGACATCTGCAATCGCTATTTCCTTGCAAGGAAGTGTCGCATTTACATTCATTTGAAGTGTAGACGAGGAATACGTAACACTTCGCAAATCATATTATAACTTACCATGAAGCATAGAAATGAGATGCGATATCGCGTTTTAAGTAGCATTAGAACTCTATTGCTACGATACCTAGACATCTGCAGACGCTATTTCCTAGCAAGGAAGTGTCGCATTTACATTTATTTGAAGTGTAGACGAGGAATACATAACACTTCGCAAATCATATTATATCTTACCATGAAACATAGAAATGAGATGCGATATCGCGTTTTAAGAAGCACTAGAACTGTATTCCTACGATACCTAGACATCTGCAGACGCTATTTCCTAGCAAGGAAGTGTCGCATTTACATA
Source organism: Xylocopa sonorina (assembly GCF_050948175.1). Taxonomy (NCBI): domain Eukaryota; kingdom Metazoa; phylum Arthropoda; class Insecta; order Hymenoptera; family Apidae; genus Xylocopa; species Xylocopa sonorina. The sequence goes on along the minus strand of NW_027490225.1, from coordinate 637,541 downwards.
CATTTGAAGTGTAGACGAGGAATACATAACACTTCGCAAATCATATTATATCTTACCATGAAACATAGAAATGAGATGCGATATCGCGTTTTAAGAAGCATTAGAACACTATTGCTACGATACGTAGACATCTGCAATCGCTATTTCCTTGCAAGGAAGTGTCGCATTTACATTCATTTGAAGTGTAGACGAGGAACACATAACACTTCGCAAATCATATTATATCTTACCATGAAACATAGAAATGAGATGCGATATCGCGTTTTAAGAAGCATTAGAACACTATTGCTACGATAGGTAGACATTTGCAAACGCTATTTCCTAGCAAAGAAGTGTCGCATTCACATTCATTTGAAGCGTAGACGAGGAATACATAATACTTCGCAAATCATGCTATATCTTACCATGAAACATAGAAATGAGATGCGATATCGCGTTTTAAGAATCATATGAACTCTATTGCTACGATACGTAGACATCTGCAATCGCTATTTCCTTGCAAGGAAGTGTCGCATTTACATTCATTTGAAGTGTAGACGAGGAATACATAACACTTCGCAAATCATATTATATCTTACCATGAAGCATAGAAATGAGATGCGATATCGCGTTTTAAGAATCATATGAAATCTATTGCTACGATACGTAGACATCTGCAATCGCTATTTCCTTGCAAGGAAGTGTCGCATTTACTTTCATTTGAAATGTAGACGAGGAATACGTGATACTTCGCAAATCATATTATATCTTACCATGAAACATAGAGATGAGATGCGATATCGCGTTTTAAGAAGCATTTGCACTCTATTGCTTCGATACTTAGACATCTGCAAACGCTATTTCCTTGCAAGGAAGTGTCGCATTTACATTCATTTGAAGTGTAGACGAGGAATACATAACACTTCGCAAATCATATTATATCGTACCATGAAACTTAGAAATGAGATGCGATATCGCGTTTTAAGTAGCAATAGAACTCTGTCCCTACGATACGTAGATATCTGCAAACGCTATTTCCTAGCGAGGAAGTGTCGCATTCACATTCATTTGAATTGTAGACGAGGAATACATGACACTTCGCAAATCATATTATATCTTACCATGAAACGTAGAAGTGAGATGCAATATAGCGTTTTTAGAATCATAAGAACTCTATTGCTACGATACGTAGACATCTGCAAATGCTATTTCCTTGCATGGAAGTGTCGCATTTACATTCATTTGAATCGTAGACGAGGAATGCATAACACTTCGCAATGAATATTATATCTTATCATCAAACATAGATATGAGATGCAATATCTCGTTTTAAGAAGCATTAGAAAGCTACTGCTACGATACGTAGACATCTGCAAACGCTATTTCCTAGCGAGGAAGTATCGCATTCACATTCATTTGATGTGTAGACGAGGAATACATAACACTTCGCAAATCATGTTATATCTTACCATGAAACATAGAAATGAGATGCGATATCGCGTTTTAAGAATCATTTGAACTCTATTGCTACGATACGTAGACATCTGCAATCGCTATTTCCTTGCAAGGAAGTGTCGCATTTACATACATTTGAAGTGTAGACGAGGAATACATAACACTTCGCAAATCATATTATATCTTACCATGAAACATAGAAATGAGATGCGATATCGCGTTTTAAGAAGCATTAGAACTCTATTGCTACGATACGTAGACATCTGCAATCGCTATTTCCTTGCAAGGAAGTGTCGCATTTACATTCATTTGAAGTGTAGACGAGGAACACATAACACTTCGCAAATCATATTATATCTTACCATGAAACATAGAAATGAGATGCGATATCGCGTTTTAAGAAGCATTAGAACACTATTGCTACGATAGGTAGACATTTGCAAACGCTATTTCCTAGCAAAGAAGTGTCGCATTCACATTCATTTGAAGCGTAGACGAGGAATACATAATACTTCGCAAATCATGCTATATCTTACCATGAAACATAGAAATGAGATGCGATATCGCGTTTTAAGAATCATATGAACTCTATTGCTACGATACGTAGACATCTGCAATCGCTATTTCCTTGCAAGGAAGTGTCGCATTTACATTCATTTGAAGTGTAGACGAGGAATACATAACACTTCGCAAATCATATTATATCTTACCATGAAGCATAGAAATGAGATGCGATATCGCGTTTTAAGAATCATATGAAATCTATTGCTACGATACGTAGACATCTGCAATCGCTATTTCCTTGCAAGGAAGTGTCGCATTTACTTTCATTTGAAATGTAGACGAGGAATACGTGATACTTCGCAAATCATATTATATCTTACCATGAAACATAGAGATGAGATGCGATATCGCGTTTTAAGAAGCATTTGCACTCTATTGCTTCGATACTTAGACATCTGCAAACGCTATTTCCTTGCAAGGAAGTGTCGCATTTACATTCATTTGAAGTGTAGACGAGGAATACATAACACTTCGCAAATCATATTATATCGTACCATGAAACTTAGAAATGAGATGCGATATCGCGTTTTAAGTAGCAATAGAACTCTGTCCCTACGATACGTAGATATCTGCAAACGCTATTTCCTAGCGAGGAAGTGTCGCATTCACATTCATTTGAATTGTAGACGAGGAATACATGACACTTCGCAAATCATATTATATCTTACCATGAAACGTAGAAGTGAGATGCAATATAGCGTTTTTAGAATCATAAGAACTCTATTGCTACGATACGTAGACATCTGCAAATGCTATTTCCTTGCATGGAAGTGTCGCATTTACATTCATTTGAATCGTAGACGAGGAATGCATAACACTTCGCAATGAATATTATATCTTATCATCAAACATAGATATGAGATGCAATATCTCGTTTTAAGAAGCATTAGAAAGCTACTGCTACGATACGTAGACATCTGCAAACGCTATTTCCTAGCGAGGAAGTATCGCATTCACATTCATTTGATGTGTAGACGAGGAATACATAACACTTCGCAAATCATGTTATATCTTACCATGAAACATAGAAATGAGATGCGATATCGCGTTTTAAGAATCATTTGAACTCTATTGCTACGATACGTAGACATCTGCAATCGCTATTTCCTTGCAAGGAAGTGTCGCATTTACATTCATTTGAAGTGTAGACGAGGAATACATAACACTTCGCAAATCATATTATATCTTACCATGAAACATAGAAATGAGGTGCGATATCGCGTTTTGATAAGCATTAGAACACTATTGCTACGATAGGTAGACATTTGCAAACGCTATTTCCTAGCAAAGAAGTGTCGCATTTACATTCATTTGAAGTGTAGACGAGGAATACATAACACTTCGCAAATCATATTATATCTTATCATGAAACATAGAAATGAGATGCGATATCGCGTTTTAAGAAGCATTAGAACTCTATTGCTACGATACGTAGACATCTGCAAACGCTATTTCCTAGCGAGGAAGTGTCGCATTCACATTCATTTGAAGTGTAGACGAGGAATACATGACACTTCGCAAATCATATTATATCTTACCACGAAACGTAGAAATGTGATGCAATATAGCGTTTTAAGAATCATAAGAACTCTATTGCTACGATACGTAGACATCTGCAAACGCAATTTCCTTGCATGGAAGTGTCGCATTTACATTCATTTGAAACGTAGACGAGGAATGCATAACACTTCGCAATGAATATTATATCTTATCATGAAACATAGATATGAGATGCAATATCTCGTTTTAAGAAGCATTTGAACTCTATTGCTACGATACCTAGACATCTGCAGACGCTATTTCCTAGCAAGGAAGTGTCGCATTTACATTCATTTGAAGTGTAGCCGAGGAATACATGACACTTCGCAAATCATATTATATCTTACCATGAAACATAGAAATGAGGAGCGATATCGCGTTTTGATAAGCATTAGAACACTATTGCTACGATAGGTAGACATCTGCAAACGCTATTTCCCTGCAAGGAAGTGTCGCATTTACATTCATTTGAATCGTAGACGGGGAATGCATAACACTTCGCAAGGAATATTATATCTCATCATGAAACATAGATATGAGATGCAATATCTCGTTTTAAGAAGCGTTTGAACTCTATTGCTTCGGTACGTAGACATTTGCAAAAGCTATTTCCTAGCAAGGAAGTGTCGCATTTACATTCATTTGAAGTGTAGACGAGGAATACATAACACTTCGCAAATCATATTATATCTTATCATGAAACATAGAAATGGGATGCGATATCGCGTTTTAAGAAGCATTAGAACTCTATTGCTACGATACGTAGACATCTGCAAACGCTATTTCCTAGCGAGGAAGTGTCGCATTCACATTCATTTGAAGTGTAGATGAGGAATACATAACACTTCGCAAATCATATTATATCTTACCATGAAACATAGAAATGGGATGCGATATCGCGTTTTAAGAAGCATTAGAACACTATTGCTACGATAGGTAGACATTTGCAAACGCTATTTCCTAGCAAAGAAGTGTCGCATTTACATTCATTTGAAGTGTATCGAGGAATACATAATACTTCGCAAATCATATTATATCTTACCATGAAACATAGAAATGAGGTGCGATATCGCGTTTTGAGAAGCATTAGAACACTATTGCTACGATAGGTAGACATTTGCAAACGCTATTTCCTAGCAAAGAAGTGTCGCATTTACATTCGTTTGAAGTGTATCGAGGAATACATAATACTTCGCAAATCATATTATATCTTACCATGAAACATAGAAATGAGATGCGATATCGCGTTTTAAGAAGCATTAGAACTCTATTGCTACGATACGTAGACATCTGCAAACGCTATTTCCCTGCAAGGAAGTGTCGCATTTACATTCATTTGAATCGTAGACGGGGAATGCATAAAACTTCGCAATGAATATTATATCTAATCATGAAACATAGATATGAGATGCAATATCTCGTTTTAAGAAGCGTTTGAACTCTATTGCTTCGGTACGTAGACATCTGCAAAAGCTATTTCCTAGCAAGGAAGTGTCGCATTTACATTCATTTGATGTGTAGACGAGGAATACATAACACTTCGCAAATCATATTATATCTTATCATGAAACATAGAAATGGGATGCGATATCGCGTTTTAAGAAGCATTAGAACTCTATTGCTACGATACGTAGACATCTGCAAACGCTATTTCCTTGCATGGAAGTGTCGCATTTACATTCAGTTGAACCGTAGACGAGGAATGCATAACACTTCGCAATGAATATTATATCTTATCATGATACATAGATATGAGATGCAATATCTCGTTTTAAGAAGCATTAGAAAGCTATTGCTACGATATTGTAGACATCTGCAAACGCTATTTCCTAGCGAGGAAGTATCGCATTCACATTCATTTGAAGCGTAGACGAGGAATACATAACACTTCGCAAATCATGCTATATCTTACCATGAAACATAGAAATGAGATGCGATATCGCGTTTTAAGAATCATATGAACTCTATTGCTACGATACGTAGACATCTGCAATCGCTATTTCCTTGCAAGGAAGTGTCGCATTTACATTCATTTGAAGTGTAGACGAGGAATACATAACACTTCGCAAATCATATTATATCTTACCCTGAAGCATAGAAATGAGATGCGATATCGCGTTTTAAGTAGCATTAGAACTCTATTGCTACGATAGGTAGACATTTGCAAACGCTATTTCCTTGCAAGGAAGTGTCGCATTTACATTCATTTGAATCGTAGACGAGGAATGCATAACACTTCGCAATGAATATTATATCTTATCAGGAAACATAGATATGAGATGCAATATCTCGTTTTAAGAATCATATGAACTCTATTGCTACGATACGTAGACATCTGCAGACGCTATTGCCTAGCAAGGAAGTGTCGCATTTACATTCATTTGAAGTGTAAACGAGGAATACATGATACTTCGCAAATCATATTATATCTTACCATGAAACGTAGAAATGAGATGCAAAATAGCGTTTTAAGAATCATAAGAACTCTATTGCTACGATACGTAGACATCTGCAAACGCTATTTCCTTGCATAGAAGTGTCGCATTTACATTCATTTGAAGTGTAGACGAGGAATACATAGCACTTCGCAATGAATATTATATCTTATCATGAAACATAGATATGAGATGCAATATCTCGTTTTAAGAAGCATTAGAAAGCTATTGCTACGATACGTAGACATCTGCAAACGCTATTTCCTAGCGAGGAAGTATCGCATTCACATTCATTTGAAGTGTAGACGAGGAATACATAACACTTCGCAAATCATGTTATATCTTACCATGAAACATAGAAATGAGATGCGATATCGCGTTTTAAGAATCATATGAACTCTATTGCTACGATACGTAGACATCTGCAATCACTATTTCCTTGCAAGGAAGTGTCGCATTTACATTCATTTGAAGTGTAGACGAGGAATACATAACACTTCGCAAATCATATTATATCTTACCATGAAACATAGAAATGAGATGCGATATCGCGTTTCAAGTAGCATTAGAACTCTATTGCTACGATACCTAGACATCTGCAGACGCTATTTCCTAGCAAGGAAGTGTCGCATTTACATTCATTTGAAGTGTAGACGAGGAATACATGATACTTCGCAAATCATATTATATCTTACCATGAAACATAGAAATGAGATGCGATATCGCGTTTTAAGAATCATATGAACTCTATTGCTACGATACGTAGACATCTGCAATCACTATTTCCTTGCAAGGAAGTGTCGCATTTACATTCATTTGAAGTGTAGACGAGGAATACATAACACTTCGCAAATCATATTATATTTTACCATGAAACATAGAAATGAGATGCGATATCGCGTTTCAAGTAGCATTAGAACTCTATTGCTACGATACCTAGACATCTGCAGACGCTATTTCCTAGCAAGGAAGTGTCGCATTTACATTCATTTGAAGTGTAGACGAGGAATACATGATACTTCGCAAATCATATTATATCTTACCATGAAACATAGAAATGAGATGCGATATCGCGTTTTAAGAAGCATTAGAACACTATTGCTACCATAGGTAGACATTTGCAAACGCTATTTCCTAGCAAAGAAGTGTCGCATTTACATTCATTTGAAGTGTAGACGAGGAATACATAACACTTCGCAAATCATATTATATCATACCATGAAACATAGAAATGAGATGCGATATCGCGTTTTAAGAAGCATTAGAACTCTATTGCTACGATACCTAGACATCTGCAGACGCTATTTCCTAGCAAGGAAGTGTCGCATTTACATTCATTTGAAGTGTAGACGAGGAATACATGATACGTCGCAAATCGTATTATATCTTACCATGAAACATAGAAATGAGATGCGATATCGCGTTTTGAGAAGCATTAGAACACTATTGCTACGACAGGTAGACATTTGCAAACGCTATTTCCTGGCAAAGAAGTGTCGCATTCACATTCATTTGAAGTGTAGACGAGGAATACATAACACTTCGCAAATCATATTATATCTTATCATGAAACATAGAAATGAGATGCGATATCGCGTTTTAAGAAGCATTAGAACTCTATTGCTACGATACGTAGACATCTGCAAACGCTATTTCCTAGCGAGGAAGTGTCGCATTCACATTCATTTGAAGTGTAGACGAGGAATACATGACACTTCGCAAATCATATTATATCTTACCACGAAACGTAGAAATGAGATGCAATATAGCGTTTTAAGAATCATAAGAACTCTATTGCTACGATACGTAGACATCTGCAATCGCTATTTCCTTGCATGGAAGTGTCGCATTTACATTCATTTGAAACGTAGACGAGGAATGCATAACACTTCGCAATGAATATTATATCTTATCATGAAACATAGATATGAGATGCAATATCTCGTTTTAAGAAGCATTTGAACTCTATTGCTACGATACCTAGACATCTGCAGACGCTATTTCCTAGCAAGGAAGTGTCGCATTTACATTCATTTGAAGTGTAGACGAGGAATACATGATACTTCGCAAATCATATTATATCTATACCATGAAACATAGAAATGATATTCGATATCGCGTTTTAAGAAGCATTAGAAAGCTATTGCTACGATACGTAGATATCTGCAAACGCTATTTCCTAGCGAGGAAGTATCGCATTCACATTCATTTGAAGTGTAGACGAGGAATACATAACACTTCGCAAATCATGTTATATCTTACCATGAAACATAGAAATGAGATGCGATATCGCGTTTTAAGAATCATATGAACTCTATTGCTACGATACGTAGACATCTGCAATCGCTATTTCCTTGCAAGGAAGTGTCGCATTTACTTTCATTTGAAATGTAGACGAGGAATACATAACACTTCGCAAATCATATTATATCTTACCATGAAACATAGAAATGAGATGCGATATCGCGTTTTAAGAAGCATTAGAACTCTATTGCTACGATACGTAGACATTTGCAAACGCTATTTCCTTGCAAGGAAGTGTCGCATTTACATTCATTTGAATCGTAGACGAGGAATACATAACACTTCGCCAATCATATTATATCTTATCATGAAACATAGAAATGCGATGCGATATCGCGTTTTAAGAAGCATTAGAACTCTATTGCTACGATACGTAGACATCTGCAAACGCTATTTCCTAGCGAGGAAGTGTCGCATTCACATTCATTTGAAGTGTAGACGAGGAATACATGACACTTCGCAAATCATATTATATCTTACCATGAAACGTAGAAATGAGATGCAATATAGCGTTTTAAGAATCATAAGAACTCTATTGCTACGATACGTAGACATCTGCAAACGCTATTTCCTTGCATGGAAGTGTCGCATTTACATTCATTTGAAACGTAGACGAGGAATGCATAACACTTCGCAATGAATATTATATCTTATCATGAAACATAGATATGAGATGCAATATCTCGTTTTAAGAAGCATTTGAACTCTCTTGCTACGATACCTAGACATCTGCAGACGCTATTTCCTAGCAAGGAAGTGTCGCATTTACATTCATTTGAAGTGTAGACGAGGAATACATGATACTTCGCAAATCATATTATATCTTACCATGAAACATAGAAATGAGATTCGATATCGCGTTTTAAGAAGCATTAGAAAGCTATTGCTACGATACGTAGACATCTGCAAACGCTATTTCCTAGCGAGGAAGTATCGCATTCACATTCATTTGAAGTGTAGACGAGGAATACATAACACTTCGCAAATCATGTTATATCTTACCATGAAACATAGAAATGAGATGCGATATCGCGTTTTAAGAATCATATGAACTCTATTGCCACGATACGTAGACATCTGCAATCGCTATTTCCTTGCAAGGAAGTGTCGCATTTACATTCATTTGAAGAGTAGACGAGGAATACATAACACTTCGCAAATCATATTATATCTTTCCATGAAGCATAGAAATGAGATGCGATATCGCGTTTTAAGTAGCATTAGAACTCTATTGCTACGATACCTAGACATCGGCAGACGCTATTTCCTATCAAGGAAGTGTCGCATTTACATTCATTTGAAGTGTAGACGAGGAATACATGATACTTTGCAAATCATATTATATCTTACCATGAAACATAGAAATGAGATGCGATATCGCGTTTTAAGAAGCATTAGAACACTATTGCTACGATAGGTAGACATTTGCACACGCTATTTCCTAGCAAAGAAGTGTCGCATTTACATTCATTTGAAGTGTAGACGAGGAATACATAACACTTCGCAAATCATATTATATCTTACCATGAAACATAGAAATGAGATGCGATATCGCGTTTTAAGAAGCATTAGAACCCTATTGCCACGATACGTAGACATCTGCAAACGTGATTTCCTTGCATAGAAGTGTCGCATTTACATTCATTTGAAACGTAGACAAGGAATGCATAACACTTCGCAATCAATATTATATCTTATCATGAAACATAGATATGAGATGCAATATCTCGTTTTAAGAAGCATTTGAACTCTATTGCTACGATACCTAGACATCTGCAGACGCTATTTCCTAGCAAGGAAGTGTCGCATTTACATTCATTTGAAGTGTAGACGAGGAATACATGACACTTCGCAAATCATATTATATCTTACCATGAAACATAGAAATGAGATGCGATATCGCGTTTTAAGAAGCATTAGAACACTATTGCTACGATAGGTAGACATTTGCAAACGCTATTTCCTAGCAAAGAAGTGTCGCATTTACATTCATTTGAAGTGTAGGCGAGGAATACATAACACTTCGCAAATCATATTATATCTTACCATGAAACATAGAAATGAGATGCGATATCGCGTTTTAAGAAGCATTAGAACTCTATTGCTACGATACGTAGACATCTGCAAACGCTATTTCCCTGCAAGGAAGTGTCGCATTTACATTCTTTTGAATCGTAGACGGGGAATGCATAACACTTCGCAATGAATATTATATCTCATCATGAAACATAGATATGAGATGCAATATATCGTTTTAAGAAGCGTTTGAACTCTATTGCTTCGATACGTAGACATCTGCAAAAGCTATTTCCTAGCAAGGAAGTGTCGCATTTACATTCATTTGAAGTGTAGACGAGGAATACATAACACTTCGCAAATCATATTATATATTATCATGAAACATAGAAATGAGATGCGATATCGCGTTTTAAGAAGCATTAGAACTCTATTGCTACGATACGTAGACATCTGCAAACGCTATTTCCTAGCGAGGAAGTGTCGCATTCAAATTCATTTGAAGTGTAGACGAGGAATACATGACACTTCGCAAATCATATTATATCTTACCACGAAACGTAGAAATGAGATGCAATATAGCGTTTTAAGAATCATAAGAACTCTATTGCTACGATACGTAGACATCTGCAAACGCTATTTCCTTGCATGGAAGTGTCGCATTTACATTCATTTGAAACGTAGACGAGGAATGCATAACACTTCGCAATGAATATTATATCTTATCATGAAACATAGATATGAGATGCAATATCTCGTTTTAAGAAGCATTAGAAAGCTATTGCTACGATACGTAGATATATGCAAACGCTATTTCCTAGCGAGGAAGTATCGCATTCACATTCATTTGAAGTGTAGACGAGGAATACATAACACTTCGCAAATCATGTTATATCTTACCATGAAACATAGAAATGAGATGCGATATCGCGTTTTAAGAATCATATGAACTCTATTGCTACGATACGTAGACATCTGCAATCGCTATTTTCTTGCAACGAAGTGTCGCATTTACTTTCATTTGAAATGTAGACGAGGAATACATAACACTTCGCAAATCATATTATATCTTATCATGAAACATAGAAATGGGATGCGATATCGCGTTTTAAGAAGCATTAGAACTCTATTGCTACGATACGTAGACATCTGCAAACGCTATTTCCTAGCGAGGAAGTGTCGCATTTACATTCATTTGAAGTGTAGACGAGGAATACATGACACTTCGCAAATCATATTATATCTTACCATGAAACATAGAAATGAGATGCGATATCGCGTTTTAAGAAGCATTAGAACACTATTGCTACGATAGGTAGACATTTGCAAACGCTATTTCCTAGCAAAGAAGTGTCGCATTTACATTCATTTGAAGTGTATCGAGGAATACATAATACTTCGCAAATCATATTATATCTTACCATGAAACATAGAAATGAGATGCGATATCGCGTTTTAAGAAGCATTAGAACTCTACTGCTACGATACGTAGACATCTGCAAACGCTATTTCCCTGCAAGGAAGTGTCGCATTTACATTCATTTGAATCGTAGACGGGGAATGCATAACACTTCACAAGGAATATTATATCTCATCATGAAACATAGATATGAGATGCAATATCTTGTTTTAGGAAGCGTTTGAACTCTATTGCTTCGATACGTAGACATCTGCAAAAGCTATTTCCTAGCAAGGAAGTGTCGCATTTACATTCATTTGAAGTGTAGACGAGGAATACATAACACTTCGCAAATCATATTATATCTTATCATGAAACATAGAAATGGGATGCGATATCGCGTTTTAAGAAGCATTAGAACTCTATTTCTACGATACGTAGACATCTGCAAACGCTATTTCCTAGCGAGGAAGTGCCGCATTCACATTCATTTGAAGTGTAGATGAGGAATACATGACACTTCGCAAATCATATTATATCTTACCATGAAACATAGAAATGGGATGCGATATCGCGTTTTAAGTAGCATTAGAACACTATTGCTACGATAGGTAAACATTTGCAAACGCTATTTCCTAGCAAAGAAGTGTCGCATTTACATTCATTTGAAGTGTATCGAGGAATACATAATACTTCGCAAATCATATTATATCTTACCATGAAACATAGAAATGAGGTGCGATATCGCGTTTTGAGAAGCATTAGAACACTATTGCTACGATAGGTAGACATTTGCAAACGCTATTTCCTAGCAAAGAAGTGTCGCATTTACATTCATTTGAAGTGTAGACGAGGAATACATAACACTTCGCAAATCATATTATATCTTATCATGAAACATAGAAATGAGATGCGATATCGCGTTTTAAGAAGCATTAGAACCCTATTGCCACGATACGTAGACATCTGCAAACGTAATTTCCTTGCATAGAAGTGTCGCATTTACATTCATTTGAAACGTAGACAAGGAATGCATAACACTTCGCAATCAATATTATATCTTATCATGAAACATAGATATGAGATGCAATATCTCGTTTTAAGAAGCATTTGAACTCTATTGCTACGATACCTAGACGTCTGCAGACGCTATTTCCTAGCAAGGAAGTGTCGCATTCACATTCATTTGAAGTGTAGACGAGGAATACATGATACTTCGCAAATCATATTATATCTTACCATGAAACATAGAAATGAGATGCGATATCGCGTTTTAAGAAGCATTAGAACTCTATTGCTACGATACGTAGACATCTGCAAACGCTATTTCCTTGCAAGGAAGTGTCGCATTTACATTCATTTGAATCGTAGACGAGGAATACATAACACTCCGCAAATCATATTATATCTTACCATGAAGCATAGAAATGTGATGCGATATCGCGTTTTAAGTAACATTAGAACTCTATTGCTACGATACCTAGACATCGGCAGACGCTATTTCCTAGCAAGGAAGTGTCGCATTTACATTCATTTGAAGTGTAGACGAGGAATACATGATACTTCGCAAATCATATTATATCTTACCATGAAACATAGAAATGAGATTCGATATCGCGTTTTAAGAAGCATTAGAAAGCTATTGCTACGATACGTAGACATCTGCAAACGCTATTTCCTAGCGAGGAAGTATTGCATTCACATTCATTTGAAGTGTAGACGAGGAATACATAACACTTCGCAAATCATGTTATATCTTACCATGAAACATAGAAATGAGATGCGATATCGCGTTTTAAGAAGCATTAGAAAGCTATTGCTAGGATACGTAGATATCTGCAAACGCTATTTCCTAGCGAGGAAGTATCGCATTCACATTCATTTGATGTGTAGACGAGGAATACATAACACTTCGCAAATCATGTTATATCTTACCATGAAACATAGAAATGAGATGCGATATCGCGTTTTAAGAATCATATGAACTCTATTGCTACGATACGTAGACATCTGCAATCGCTATTTCCTTGCAAGGAAGTGTCGCATTTACATTCATTTGACGTGTAGGCGAGGAATACATAACACTTCGCAAATCATATTATATCTTACCATGAAACATAGAAATGAGATGCGATATCGCGTTTTAGGAAGCACTAGAACTCTATTGCTACGATACGTAGACATCTGCAAACGCTATTTCCTTGCAAGGAAGTGTCGCATTTACATTCATTTGAATCGTAGACGAGGAATACATAACACTTCGCCAATCATATTATATCTTACCATGAAGCATAGAAATGAGATGCGATATCGCGTTTTAAGTAGCATTAGAACTCTATTGCTACGATACCTAGTCATCGGCAGACGCTATTTCCTAGCAAGGAAGTGTCGCATTCACATTCATTTGAAGTGTAGACGAGGAATACATGATACTTCGCAAATCATATTATATCTTACCATGAAACATAGAAATGAGATGCGATATCGCGTTTTAAGAAGCATTAGAACTCTATTGCTACGATACGTAGATATCTGCAAACGCTATTTCCTTGCAAGGAAGTGTCGCATTTACATTCATTTGAATCGTAGACGAGGAATACATAACACTCCGCAAATCATATTATATCTTACCATGAAGCATAGAAATGAGATGCGATATCGCGTTTTAAGTAGCATTAGAACTCTATTGCTACGATACCTAGACATCGGCAGACGCTATTTCCTAGCAAGGAAGTGTCGCATTTACATTCATTTGAAGTGTAGACGAGGAATACATGATACTTCGCAAATCATATTATATCTTACCATGAAACATAGAAATGAGATTCGATATCGCGTTTTAAGAAGCATTAGAAAGCTATTGCTACGATACGTAGATATGTGCAAACGTTATTTCCTAGCGAGGAAGTATCGCATTCACATTCATTTGAAGTGTAGACGAGGAATTCATAACACTTCGCAAATCATATTATATCTTACCATGAAACATAGAAATGAGATGCGATATCGCGTTTTAAGAAGCATTAGAAAGCTATTGCTACGATACGTAGATATCTGCAAACGCTATTTCCTAGCGAGGAAGTATCGCATTCACATTCATTTGAAGTGTAGACGAGGAATACATAACACTTCGCAAATCATATTATACCTTACCATGAAACATAGTAATGAGATGCGATATCGCGATTTATGAATCATAAGAACTCTATTGCTACGATACGTAGACATCTGCATACGCTATTTCCTTGCAAGGAAGTGTCGCATTTACATTCATTTGAATTGCAGACGAGGAATACATAACACTTCGCAAATCATATTATATCTTACCATGAAACATGGGAATGAGATGCGATATCGCGTTCTAAGAATCATAAGAACTCTATTGCTACAATACGTAGACATCTGCAAACGCTATTTCCCTGCAAGGAAGTGTCGCATTTACATTCATTTGAACCGTAGACGAGGAATGCATAACACTTCGCAAAGAATATTATATCTTACCATGAAACATAGATAAGAGATGCAATATCTCTTTTTAAGAAGCATTTGAACTCTATTGCTTCGATACGTAGACATCTGCAAACGCTATTTCCTAGCAAGGAAGTGTCGCATTTACATTCATTTGAAGTGTAGACGAGGAATACATAACACTTCGCCAATCATATTATATCTTACCATGAAACATAGAAATGAGATGCGATATCGCGTTTTAAGAAGTATTAGAACACCATTGCTACGATATGTAGACATTTGCAAACGCTATTTCCTTGCAAGGAAGTGTCGCATTTACATTCATTTGAAGTGTAGACGAGGAATACATAACACTTCGCAAATCATACTATATCTTACCATGATACATAGGAATGAGATGCGATATCGCGTTTTAAGAAGCATTAGAACTCTATTGCTACGATACGTAGACATCTGCAAACGCTATTTCCTTGCAAGGAAGTGTCGCATTTACATTCATTTGAAACGTAGACGAGGAATGCATAACACTTCGCAATGAATATTATATCTTATCAAGAAACATAGGTATGAGATGCAATATCTCGTTTTAAGAAGCATTTGAACTCTATTGCTTCGATACGTAGACATCTGGAAACGCTATTTCCTTGCAAGGTAGTGTCGCATTTACATTCATTTGAAACGTAGACGAGGAATGCATAACACTTCGCAAAGAATATAATATCTTATCATGAGACATAGAAAAAAGATGCAATATCTCGTTTTAAGAAGCATTTGAACTCTATTGCTTCGATACGTAGACATCTGCAAACGCTATTTCCTAGCAACGAAGTGTCGCATTTACATTCATTTGAAGTGTAGACGAGGACTACATAGCACTTCGCAATTCATATTATATCTTACCATGAAACATAGAAATGACATGCGATATCGCGTTTTAAGAAGCATTAGAACTCTATTGCTACGATACGTAGACATCTGCAAACGCTATTTCCTTGCAAGGAAGTGTCGCATTTACATTCATTTGAAACGTAGACGAGGAATGCTTAACACTTCGCAATGAATATTATATCTTACCATTAAACATAGAAATGAGATGCGATATCGCGTTTTAAGAAGCATTAGAACTCTATTGTTACGATACGTAGACATCTGCAAACGCCATTTCCTAGCGAGGAAGTGTCGCATTCACATTCATTTGAAGTGTAGACGAGGAATACATGATACTTCGCAAATCATATTATATCTTACCATGAAACATAGAAATGAGATGCGATATCGCGATTTAAGAATCATAAGAACTCTATTGCTACGATACGTAGACATCTGCAAACGCTATTTCCCTGCAAGGAAGTGTCGCATTGACATTCATTTGAAGTCTAGGCGAGGAATACATAATACTTCGCAATGAATATTACATCTTATCATGAAGCATAGAAATGAGATGCGATATCTTGTTTTAAGAAGCATTTGAACTCTATTGCTTCGATCCGTAGACATCTGCAAACGCTATTTCCTTGCAAGGTAGTGTCGCATTTACATTCATTTGAAGTGTAGACGTGGAATACATGGCACTTCGCAAATCATATTACATCTTACCATGAAACATAGAAATGGGATGCGATATCGCGTTTTAAGAAGCATTAGAACTCTATTGCTACGATA